>NC_081559.1:62705329-62982806 GCF_022355385.1 Mustela nigripes | reverse complement strand
AAAAAAAAAAAAAAAAAAAAAAAAAAAAAAAAAAAAATACTAGTGCTGAGTGGTTTGTATGTGTTTACATATATCTTGTCATTTGATGTTTCTCCATATTCTGTGAGACATGGGCATTTATTCTCATTTTAAAATGGGGAAATTGACATCTGGTTTGAGCATGTAAGGCAGCTTGTTAAGTTCTCATTGCTGGAGTGTGAGTAGAAGCTAGAATTTGAAACCATATCTGTCTTAATGACTGCTGTCTGTCTTAATCCCGAGTACGAAAGGACAGGCAGAAAAACTACTCTGGGAGTGGCATACTGCAGGACTTAGTTTGGAAGGTTTAAGCTTAGAAAGATTCTAGGCTACTACAGGCATTTTGCAGAACAGAAAGCCTTATTCAACAGACATCATTTGGAGCAACTTGAAAACCACTGAGGAGCCTTGTCAGATCTTATGCCCTTGTGGGAAGTGCGGTAACTTGAGGGCTTTGGTTCTGATGATTCAACACACTCCCCAGCCCAGCAGGCACTCAAGCCCAGATGGAATGACAACTCTCAAGCAAACAGGCCCCATGCCAACCAGCCCTCCTCCAAGAAGCTTCCAGGACTGCTTCAAACTGGGAAGGGATTCAGCAACCCTTCAAATCCCAGGAGGTTTCCTGAGGTCTGGCCCAGTCCTGACATAACCCTGAACCCTTGAGACCTGGAAGTAACTTGATGTCCGTGAGCTGAAGTTCCCCTACTATGGACTGTGGACTGCTGGGATCCAGAAATCATGACCCCATATGCAGTTTCTCAAACAGATACTAAAAACACAACTGTAATCTTGGGGTTTCCCATATTCCAAAATATCAGAGAATGAATTAATAATAGGCATTATCGGAATTACTAGCAAATCCAAATGGATGCTTTAACAAATTTATAAGCTTTCTAAGAATATGTATATTTGCTGCATGGGAAGAAGGAATAAAAGAATGCATCCTTCGGTGTTTTAGATACATATTCTGATGAATTCTGCAACGAACTTCAAATAGAAATCCTGGTCAGTTACTGCCATTTGATACATGTTAAGGTCATGAGAAAGTGTGTCATCTATTTTGAAATTTAAGATAAAGAAGGGAAAGGGTGAATTAAGGTCATAATATTTCTTATACCCTTCCCTGACATTTAATGTACATAAGTGGCCTTCCGTGATTGATCAAACATAGATAATATATGAGTATTAAATTATGAAAATTAAGGCAATTATTGTTAAGAAAAAAAATCTACTCTTTCCAACAACTATAAACAAGGTCCAAATCATGTGCAAATTAATCTACTAAGCCTCAGTAATCATGCTAATGACTAAATACTTTCCTAATAAGTGCATTTTCACAAAAATATCAGTTCCTATACTGAACATGTTGCCTCTCATCTACCAAATGGATTAAAAATCCAATATATCCATTCTTTTCTTTAACATTGTGCTTTGGATTCAGACCATATTACAGGTGCAAAAATTCATATAGTTAATGAATTTTATCCGTAGTCCTTCTATTACACTGTTACTGCTGCTCACCCACCTAAGTGAGAAAGTCTTTTGAATTATAATTGAGCAGTGGTGATGTGGTTTCTTTTTTTAGCTCAACTTGTAAGTGAACATTTATATATGTGATCTGGCTGGACTTGCTCAAGGAGCCGTCTGTGGGCATGAGCTGCAGTGATGCTTTCTTGCTCAGAAGAACATGCCTGTGACTTTGCCTTGTTTAGCCCCGCATGCTACACAGTTCACCTCATCCACGGTATTCTAAGCGACTACCTAACAGGTTGTTTTGTGTTAAACCTTTTTATGCTTATCCTTATGGAATGTTTCTTATTCTTGGACTCGGAAATAAGATTCGGAGTCTAATGGGTATGCCCATAATAATTAAATCATTTTATTAACCAGTTAATTTAAATACCTACTTAACATTAACTCCTTTCAATAATAGGGTACTTTGGGCGCCTGGGTGGCTCAGTTGGTTAAGCGACTGCCTTCAGCTCAGGTCACGATCCCGGCGTCCTGGGATCGAGTCTCACATTGGGCTCCCAGCTCCACAGGGAGTCTGCTTCTCCCTCTGACCTTCTACCCTCTCATGCTCTCTCTCAAATAAATAAATAAAATCTTAAAAAAAAATAATAGGGTACTTTAACTACCTGACACTTACTTGGGTTAATATATTACACAATTATCTATTGTCTTTACAAAGAACTATTGTTGGGTCCTTGGGCATAGTAGAAATAACATAATTTGGGGGTTGGATAAATCCAAGTTCTGACACTTATGATCTCAGACTAGAATTCAAGTTTTATTTCTTATAAACTGAATAACAATATATTTTCCACATATTTCTTGCATTAAAAAAGATAACAGAAATAAAATCTCACAGCACAGAATCTGACATTTTAATTCATCGCTTAACAAATGTCACCTCCCCTTTCTCTTCTGGGACTCTTCCGCAGACCACTGCCTTTCCACAGGCATGACTTTTATTTAGGTTCCACCAAAAGCCATCTGGCTAAGGCAAGGACCAGGAGAAACTGATCTCAGTGTGACTGAAACATAATGGATTCAGTTTGGGGCCAAATCAGAGACCTCCAGATTTTACACATAAAACACTTCAGTTATGTGTATAGACAGAAATGTTGTTAAAGGCAGTTTCCCTGATTTTGTAATTGAACAGACATTTGATATGTCTGACCAGATAAGGCAGTAAGGCAGTTCCTTTGTTTTTCTTTAGATATTTACCAGGATTTCTCTGAGATAATATATGGGCTCTTCCTCCCCAACATCTGCATAATATTAACTTAGGGCCGAACCAAATAACGGCATTTGTTGGGCCACAGGTGCTTTCTTGTGTGAGAGGAGGCAGTTGAATTCAGTTAAAAGAGCACGGGAGTCCACACACCGGGGTTTAGTCTGGCTTTGTCTCTAATGCGTGATCTCCCATAAATCACTTCCCCTCAGTTTGTTTTGCTTATACATGGGCAGAGAAGAAAGGATTATTAAATTCTTTACATGTAGGCTACCTTTACGATATAATTAACGTTTCATTTTTGCATTAAATAGTGGGATAATCAAGTTTTCTTAGTGCCCGATTTAAATATTCTCTTTTGTATAAAAACAAATTTGTCTTACGGTGTATTTTCCTAGCACCTGTAAAGATAAAAGTCTTCCTAAATATATATACATAAAATGTTTACTGAATAACCCTTCTCTCACTGGGTACTTTCAAAATCTGTTTGTTTCCCCAAAAGTCTTTTCTCCAATTTCAAACACTAATTTGTAGTAAAGTTTCTTGACGATCCAGCAGGGGGCGCTATCTAAGAAGACTGGCAGGAGGCACTGGTGTGATTCTGCTTATTTTGGAAGAGCTCAAGCTACTTCTGTGATTTCTGTACATTCATTCAAAATCCATGCTGCATCTGAAATGGATTTTAATGACTATGTAGAAACTTAAATGTCATTTGGAATTACAATATTGTTAATGAGTTTGGCACAGTTAGACTTGTCTCTAAATAATTTGTAAAGAAGAATGTTAAGAGTGGCTATTTTAGAACACCACTCTTCTTGGCTATTCTTTCTCTTTCTCTTTTGGTTAAATGAACAACTTTGCTAATTTGGAGATTATGATTATAAAAGAGTATCCTTACATTCCATTAAGCTATAAAGCTGCTACTAATAAAATGACTCATCAAACCCTGTGGATTGAAGGCCACAGATGATGGAACCCAACAAATTCTTTTGAATATGACTTTATTATGCTTTGGCTCTAAAAATTGGTGGTCCTACTGAATCCTGCTGTTTCCTATAATCATAATTGGTTTAGCAGAGTGCCTACATTGCTAATCTCCCTCATTTCTATGTTGATTAAGCTACTCCTAATGGATTTAGTGCATACAGAGAAATGAGAAAAGCAAAAAAAAAAAAAAAAAAAAAAAAAGATACTGCCAGTGAATTTAAATGAACTATCCATGAGACCGAGGAGGGCAGCATGCAGACCCACATTATTAAAATCTGAAATTAATTTCCAACCTTCCTGAGGAGAATAGCTATAGGTTAAATGATAATGATGGCAATAATAACACATTTCTACCCTGCCTTATGGCTTACACGTAAATTATCTCTTTGACTTCTCTCTAAGACCCTCTGTGCTGGATGGCTAGTCCCATTTTGCAGTTAAAGAAACTGAAGCTCAGAGAGGGGTTAGGATAGTGGCCCAAATTCACAGTGAGGAAGTAGCAGCTCTGAAGCTTAAACTCATTATCTTCTGACTTTGATTCAAACTAGGTCTGCTTTTTCTACTATATCCCACTGCCCTGCCCTATCCTGTACTGCGAAGGCAGGAGGGTGTGTGAAGCGCAGACCTCAGTGAGCCCATTGCCTCGTGCAGAACCACTGGGAGCAGCTTACATTGGCAGAGAAGCTGCGGTAGTCACCCCTGGAAACAGCTGCCTGGTACCTCTCCATCCGCTCCTTCAAGGTTACCACTTCCTGGAGGTCTGACGTGCCCTCGCTCTGTGCACCACCGTCTTCCGCAAATCCACTCGCAGGTTTGTTAGGGCCAACAGTCACTGAAAGCAAATGTAGCGCACTCAGATATGTGTTTCGGGCTTTGAAAAGAAAATAGCAGCACCTTATGAACAGTAAAGGCATTTTAAATATCTGCTCTTATAAAACAGACTGCGACATTTCACAGTACCGTGTTTTCAATGTCCCACAGTCACCCTCTTCAAGCTTTCAAGCAAAGCTACAAAATGCCTATACGGGGCATATGGTCATGCACACGTCAAACAAAAATATTGTCTCCACTCTTACTCTTGTGATTACTTTGATGAAAAACAGTTATTAAGAGTTCCATAATGTTAATAATGAACCTTCCTGAGGCACCGTGTGTTGAATTTAGGTTAAACGCTGTGAAGAGCATGATCTCATTTACTTCTCTAAGAACCTCATGAGGTAGGTGCTATTCTTTTCTGAAATTTATAGATAAGAACGTAGAGAGTCACAGTGGTTAGAAAACTTTCCCATGATCACACAATTAATTAATTTGATGGGTGGACTAAATCTTTAGCAAGTCTAAAATTTGCTTCTCTCTCTCCACCCCTTAACACTCGAGGAGATGGATCTAGCTAATATAAAGGATTGCCATGAGAATTATAGACTGTGGATTTATTTCTTTTATTCACAGAGACATGTGTTACGTGAGAAAGAAATAATAGTACTCTTAGAAAAAGCTTTGTCAGTCACCCATTTCAGATGGTCTGATATTCTCCCATTTACGCCATCTATCTGACAAAAATACAGGGTAACAAGAATTGCATGCCTGGAAACACAGCAAAAGATTGACTGCATGATCACAGAATAACAGTGGTTAGAAACAGAAAGGTCTTCAAGAGCATGCAGTCTAACCTACTCTAACCAGCTCCTTTTAGGCATATGGAAACATGTCTAAGTGTTTCCTTATGTGAAAGGAAGACAAGGACTCTCCATGGTTCTTCAGTTACATGTGCCAGAGCTGGACTCAAAACTTGATTTTCTTCCTAATCTAGTATTCTTCGCTGTTATCACTTTGCTTGATGGTTTGCTGTTCAGTTTCAAAAACCCTAATTCCAATATCATTGCAAGGGCTTTTTCTGGGACCATTCGGTGTATGGTCCCTATCTACATAGAGATACACATGTACATGTGTGCATGCACGCCTGTATCATGAATATTCACTACTCGTTCATGCACCCCCTGCCATTCACCTTTGGACTGGTAATTTCTGGAACTCACAGAGCAGGGCTCTTCAGTGTACTTTGTTATTTGGATAGGTTTAATTTAATCACTGTAAACCAAGACCCAAACAATTCCTGGTAAAAGATAACCAAGCTGTTTCTTCCCTTTCCTGTTCTTCCTACCTCCTTCCCCAGCTCCCACACTGAACCATCTTATAGAATTGTTTGCTTTTTCTATTTTTAGTTTCTTTTAAGGTTTATGTACACAACAGATGAGAACAACTTCTGTGATCCAGAAAAAATGAATAATTATTTGTTTTGGCTCCCTGAGTATCTGATTTTCCATAGGGAGTTCTTATTCAAATAAACATTTTCACATATTTAATTAAAATTGTAAATATATTTTACTTTATATAAGTACAAAATATACGAGAATACGAAGTTGTGATATATGCACACCATGACTGTACAACGCTGATCAACACTGATTTTTTCATAACAAATGTCAGTTATTTGTGAAATTCACCTGACATTCAAAATCTCATATCCATACAAAAGTACATTCCTCCAGTTGATTCTGATAAAAAGACTTTCTCTCATGCTACTGAAAGTCTTTCACATGTAAAGAAAGTATATCTTTATTTTCCCCTGTGGATTATCTATCTACACAGATGAATTCACTTTCTATTCAACTGTACTATGACTTTGTTATGAATGATCACTATATAGATTTTACTGAACTTGACTCCATAAAGTTTTTCCACATTAAAATATAAATTTCATTTTGTATATTATTCATAAAAGATGTCATTCTTTTAGTTATCTTAACAGAAAGTCAGCGATTTATTTTTGTTAAAATTTACAGATGATATTTACTTTTCAGATATTTGACTTTTATCATTTTTCATCCTACAGGGAAAGGCCCAAGATTAATGGTCAGGAAATCAATGGCCTGATTATTAAGAGATTCAGATTCCATTGCCTTGTGGGCTTTCATTTTGATCACAGAAAATACACTACATCTTAATTTCTCTCTCTTTCCCATCAGTATTTGCCTACACAGATAGTCATAGAGTAGAAACCTTACCTTGAGTTAACAAGCTGTGTCCATAGTTTCTTAACCTTCTAACTCAATGTTTATTCTTTCCTCACCTGATAAGTGATTTTTCTTGCCCAGTGTACTATAACACGCTCTATCTATCTGCTCCTATCTTGATGTTGATGACACCTGATATAACTTTTTAAGGTTGATCAGACAGCCCCCTATTTTTAAGATTGTTTATTTGAGAGAGAGAGAGAGAGAGAGAGAGAGAGAAGAGTTGGGGTAGGTAGAAGCAGAGGGAGAAGGAGAGAGAGAATCTTGAGCAGACTGCATGCTGAGCACAGAGCCCTACTTGGGGCTCAATCTCATAACCCTGAGATCATGGCTGGAGCCAAAACCAAGAGTTGGATGCCCAACTGACTGCGTCACCCAAGTACCCCTAGCCAGCCCCTTTCTTAGGGATAGGTGAGGAAGAAGACAGGGACATTGGTCCCCCCACCTCTTACTGTGCCATCTCAGAAGGCTTGAATGCAACTGAGATTGGAGAACACCGTGAAATGAGTTTAGGGAATCTTTAAAGAGAGGGGTGACACAGAAGAACAAGTAAAGATGCTCATAAAATACCTATGGAAAAATAGGGGGAGATTTGCATACCTATAGGTATAGAAATCAGACTGTGAAAGAATATGGGACAAAGCTAAAGTGGTCTGTGAAAAAGGAAGGGAAAACAAACTTTTCAAATGACCATTTCTGCTAGAAATCATTATAAATATTAACAACACAGAATCATTGTACTAGCAGTGACTTGTCTCCGGGGCTTAGTGGCAATTCATTGTTCAGATGAGTAAACGAAAATCCAAAGAAGTTCAGTGAATTCTCCCAAATCTCCAGAATTAATGGCTTAGCTGGACACAGAATCCATTGCACCCTAAATGTCAACTGTTCTCTTTTGTTTGCTGATGAGAAAATAGTTGCTAACCCACCCAAAATAGTTCTATGTAGAATAGAATAAATCCTATAAAGCAGAAGGAACATATAAAGCAAGCACTTTGAAAGAAAATAAAACACTAAAAAATACAAGCTGTTACGAAAATGATTATATGCCAAGGATAAGAATGTCTTTTATAAGAATTCTGAGGTTCTTAGGAAAAAGATTTATATTATTATTTTTATATATTTTTTGTAATATACTACACATACATCCAACTTATGTCCACTTATGTATGCTTATGTATGTACATATGTATACATATTTATAATATACATACATGTACATACATAAGCATACATAAGTGTACACTTACATGTACTATTTCCTTAAATCATGAGAGATTGTATGACTACAGATCTATTTTTTTGGGCTTGAAATATGTGCTTTTCTTCTGCAGTTTTATAAAACAAGATAACTAAATTAACCAATAAAATCTGCCTAGTTACAAAACTCATACCTTCCTGAATTTTACTTTTTATGGAGAGTCCATGTTTAAACATTTTTTAAAATGCAAAGTAGTATAATAGAAGATAGAATGCTCTTCCTTTCCTGACCAATTAATTATTCACCTGCCTGTAGTCAGTCACAGAAGGACTGCGTAGACATCCTTCTGTGTTTCTATGGAGTAAAATAATAGCTTTAAGAAGTCAGATATGGAAAACAATGAGGAATAGTCAATGTAATTAATACACTCTGGGATTTTCTTCTCATTTCACAACTTCTATTATCAGTGAAAGAATTCTTAGAAATATGCACAGATTAGTATTAACAGACATTTCAAAAAGGTTCATTATTGGGGCGCCTGGGTGGCTCAGTGGGTTAAGCCTCTGCCTTCGGCTCAGATCCTGATCCCAGGGTCCTGGGATCGAGCCCCACATCGGGCTCTCTGCTCAGCGGGGAGCCTGCTCCCTCCCACTCCCCGCCCCCCCACCCCCCACCTCCTTCCTCTCTGCCTACTTGTGATCTCTGTCTGTCAAATAAAAAAAAAAGGTTCATTATTATGAACCATTCTTCTAACCAGCTGTTCAGGAAAATTTAAGTTTGGAATTCAGTGGTCTATAAAAGGATATGTTCTTACAACATTAAGAAATAACATCTCTCTTCATTTTCCATTAAACAAATAATTGTCTAGAAATTTGGAGTAATAAATTATATATATTATCCTAAGATCTTCATAGAGTAAGAATTTGGAAGTCAAGGTCAATGTTTGATATGATAGTGCTGGGGTCAGTGCCTTGCTCAAAAATATGGTCAAAGGCAGAAAAATGTCTCTTTAGAAAATACCCAGTGTGGCACAGTTCACAAAGCCAGGTGCTCTGTCATGATCTTATTTCTAAAGCAAGATTCCACCTCAGCACATTTTCTAAATGTAATTTCTTACTTTCAAAATATGGGAGGCACATTTCTAAACTGTAGTTGAACTTGATAAAGTTTTATGGAAAAGAGGACCATATAACAATACTATAATGGACAAAATTGGATGAAAGGTAGGTATTAAACCCCAGGGCTTCAAAACTGGCTTACACAAATACTGTTTAAATTTTTGTGAGTCACCTTATTTCTTTCCTCTTTTGCCTACCTCATCTGGATTATGCGGAAGTCTGTAGAATAAAGTAAGATACTTTGACCTCTACATTTCATTGACAGACCACTTGCTAGTGTTGCAAAGCTGGTATTAGCTGTGTCTGAATTACAGCAGGCACCTGGCTGAGATAAAGTCAGAAGAAAAGAAAGCTGCCAGAGATGAGAAAAGAACTAGGGGTGTTAAAGTTTTTAGAAGAGTTAAAATACCCACTGGGGGCAGTAAATAGTGTAATATATGTTGTGGAAAAGAAAATCACTAACATTAACAGCAATGTGAAAGGCAATGACAGAAAACAGAGAGCAAAATCCAAACTGTAAATTGATAGCATTTCAATGAGAGGCTGGGATGGGGAGAGTGGGAGGCAGAACAAAAAGATATATTCGAAGAAAAATTACTGAAAATAAAATTTGGGCATGGTTTTAAAATATGTACTATAATCCAGAAATAAAATTAAGTTTGAAACATCAGTATAACAGTAAATCCTTTTAAAACATTGCAAGTTTTGCAAGGAAAGAGAAAAATTCTATAATTATTTAAAATTATGAAGCATTTCTGTCATGAAGAAACAAAATTCAGACATCCTTAGATGCCTTTCTTATAATATTGAAAACCAAAAGGAATTATTAAACTGGTTACTGGTTACTGGTTACTGTAGCTCAAAGAACTACAGTCTGTATGAATCCAAGTTGGTACTGGTGTGGCGTCAACATCAAACTTAAAAGGCAGTCCATACAACAAAAGACATCCGAAAAGAAAACAAAGGTCTTTACATTTTAAAAACGTAAACAAGAAGGTAGGAATAAGATCAGTTGTAATAGTCATAAAAATAAACACAGGTTAAACTCCACACTGAAAGACAAACAAATAAATCCAACCATATGCCGCTCACAAGACATCAATCTAAAACAAGACACAAAATTCAAAAAGAAAATATTGGGTAAAAATGTTACAGGTAAATATAAAATGAAGAAAAGTCACTGTGGCTATATTCTTTTCATGCAAAATTACATTAAAGACAAAGTGTCCTAAATGAGATAGCAGGGCCATTGACAGTTGGAAGATACTAATCCCACTGTGAAGCTTTAACACTGTAAACCTCTACATGCGGACTAGCATAGTACAGAAACATGTAAACACCATCAATAACAAGAAAAAGGAGAACTGCAGGGTGCCTGGGTGGCTCAGTGGATTAAGCTTCTCCCTTCAACTCAGGTCATGATCTCAGGGTCCTGGGATCGAGCCCCGCATCAGGCTCTCTGCTCAGCAGAGAGCCTGCTTCTCCCTCTCCCTCGGCCTGCCTCTCTGCCTACTTGTGATCTCTCTCTCTCTGTGTCAAATAAACTCTAAAAAACGAAAAAGGAGAACTCTATGGGAATTTAAATGCTGTGAGTGACATTCATGTATCTCCCTCCATCTTTGCCATATGACATTTCTTTTAAAAAATATTTTATTTATTTATTTGAGAGAGAGAGAGATAGTAAGAGAAAGATCAGGGGAGAAGCAGACTCTGCACTGAGCAGAGAGCCCAATGCAGGGCTTCATCCCAGGAACCTGAGATCATGAAGGCAGACCCTTAACTGACTGAGCTGTCCAGGCGCCCTGCTATATGAAATTCAAAAGGAAATGATTCATACTATATAATTAATATGACTTCCTTTAATGTATTTATTCATTACCATTAAACAACTGTGGGTTATCTACGGTAAGCATATGACGCACTCACTATGCTTTCCAGCTATCAGACTAGTTGGAAAGAAAGATAGGCAATTATAACCCAAGAGTTAATGGGTTTGTACCAGGTGAGTGGAGAGCCTCCCAGGGAGGACATAATCCACTCGGGTGTGTCAACGAGCAGGTGTCAGGAAAAGTATCCTGAGAAGTAGGACATCTGCACTGAATCATGAAGGAGCTGGCCACATGAGTATGTAGATGAGCAACAGGACGAGACAGCAGCATTATCAACAAGGCATGTTGGGGAAACTGGGTAATGATTTTGTGGAAAACATCCAACAGTTCCTCACCTCGAAGCACGTTACAGAGTATCAGATGGAGTAAAGAGCTAAATGCTTTTTAAAATGTTGAAAAATCTTCGGAGAAGAAGAAAATGATTTCAGTTGGAGTTCCTAAGCTTAAAAAATAGTGTGAAGTAAGAAACCTTTTAAACAAAAATAATTATAGGACAAAAGGAAAACTGGAGGGGGCAATTGTAATAAATAGGCCGAAAGTATTATGTTTTTAGTAAAGAACATGGACATATCAGAAATAAAACTGCAAACATTACTGAACAATAAAGGACTCAAAAGAATGACTCACAAGTAAAAAAGTAAGAGCCCATATATATGAAGTGTTTTCTGTGTGTCAGACGTTAATCCACTGAGTGCTCTCAACCATCCTATGAGGTAGAGACTATTTTTATTTTTTATCTCCATTTTACAGATAAGGAAACAAAGACACAGAAAGGTTACAATACTTGCTCAAGGACAGGGGGCTGGTGAGCATCCGAGCTGGGAGGGGAAGCCACGCAGTCTGGCTCCGGGTTCTGTGACATTCCAATTCTGCGCTACTTCTCAAGGAATGCACGTGTCCAAAAACCAAAGCCAAACCCAAATAATCACCTTCCCAGAGTCTTCAAACGACAAACCGGTGCCTTTTTCTGGGGTCAACTGACTCCTATCACGTATACCATAAAAACAGAAAAAATAGTCCTAGATCGCTAGCGCAGTGTATAATCATGACTCAAAAGAAATCCTAAGGTTTAATAGTAACTTGAACTCTTGAGCAAATAAATGAGAATGTAATGATTTTTTTCCTTGAACTTTTCTAAAGTCAATCCAAGAAATCTTTATTTAGTCCACACTAAGAACCGGACAGAACGCTGGCATGCCCCCAAGCCCACGAGGCTGAGGCGAACACAGAGAGCAGCTTCAAACGGGCAAACACACCTGGTGACACAGCGATAGTCTCGTGATTGTATTTTGGATGGGTTATAAAGAAGTCAACTGCTTAGTACTTGAAAAATTGATTTAGAACTAAATTGGGGAGTGATGAACTAAATTCCATCAAATCGAAATATATGATCTATAACCCAGTTGGAATTTGTGAATCAGGATATCATACTGATGGACATAGCATTGGCTCACAGCCATTAGCATGAATAAGATTTCTAGAATAATTAATATTTTCATATTCCTCAGCTGATAATAAAATTCATCTCTCTTAAACATCTAGAACACTATTGCTAAGTCAAATTTGTAATCAATTTTTAAAAAGATTTTTATTTATTTATTTTAGAGAGAGAGAGCCGTGGGAAGAATGGAGAGAGAGAGAGGGAGAGGGAGAGGATTGCAAGCAGACTCTGTGCCGAGTGCAGAGCCCATGGCGGAGCTTCATCAAATGACCTGCGCTGAAATCAAGGGTCGGGCATTTGACCAACTGAGCCACCCAGGCACCCCTAAGTTTGTAATCAACTTGAGTTTTATATATTTTACTCCATTTGAATATTATAAAATTAAATAGATGGAGACTAAAATTAAAGAGTTAGTATATAGTACAATCTTGCATTTATAGCTCTTAAAAAAACATGGGGAGGAAGGGCAAAAAGTAAAATGAGTGGACGTGTATGCCACACTTCCACACATAAACTTGGCTCTGGTATCCATCCAGCATGTGAGCAGAGTGAATCAGATTCCATTTTTTGAACTAACCTCCCTATAGTCCCATTCCCTCCCAATGTGTTGTTGTGTGTACGCTTGTCACCTTCCCCCAAATCAATTCTTTCATCTGATTTCATCTGCGCACCATGCTTTCTACATTAACAAAAACAGATACTCTCTCAGGATAATACAAAGAATTAGTTCTTGCCTCCTTACTCACCCTTCCCTAACCAGTACTCTCCCAGTTCACCAGATACTGGAAGAGATGCTGTATTTCCAATTGCCTGTTAGAGGAAGAGGACAAGATTCAGCAACATTGGAAGCAAAATATCGGTCCTCCAAAGATGTTCACATCCTTCTCAGAATCTGTGACTGTATTATTCCACATGGCAAAGGGACTTTGCAGGTGTGATTAAGTTAAGGGCTCTGAGATGGGGAGATTATCCTGGATTATCTACGTGGGTTCCATGTAATAGTCTCAAGGGTGCTCATAAATGATACAGAGAGGCAGGAGAGTCACAGTTAGAAAGAAAAGGTGGGGACAGAAGCAGAGGCAGGGGTGAAAGAGAGGCGGGTGGGGACAGTACAGATTTTATGTTACTGGCTTTGAAAGTAGAGGAAAGGTCCCACCAGTTAATGAATGCAGGCAGCTTCCAGAGGCTGGAAAAGGCAAGAAAACAAGATTTGCCTCCAGAGCTTCTGGAATGAGCTTGGCCCACCCAATGCCTTGATTTGGTCCAGGGAAACCCATTTTGGATTTTAGACCTCCATACAATACTATAACAAATTGTGTCATTGTAAATGACTACTTTTGTGGTAATTTGCTGGAGAAGCAATAGGAAACTAACACGAACATCCACAGTACACATTCGTGCACATCTCCAAGTCAGAGATCACCACACGGTAGATCCTCTCTAAATCATATTAGTTCCAGCTCCCCCAAATCACTCCAATTTATATATACAAACCACCTTGCAATAGAAACATCCTTGAAGTTATTCTTCATGCTCCCCTAAAGAAATATCCATCTTCTTAAAGATAAGACTGAGTTTAGATGTCTATTTAGATTTTAATCTCTCTGAGTAAGAGAACTGCCATTTCTAATTGTAATGATGTACTAGCAGATAGACTCATCCTGTTTCCTGCAGCTCCTGTCATCTCACAAAAAGTACTTCTTATACTAAAGCAGTTATGAATGAATAGAATTTAGTCAGAAATTAGATAATTATTAGTAAAGTAATATTGCCAGTTTGGGCATATTCAGAAATTTAATCGTATTGCTGTTACATATTTTTAAATTAATTGTTTAATTTAGTTAAAGAATTGCCCAGTTACAAAAATCAATAATTGAATACACTGACTTAAATATTTTTGGAATGGTCAAATAAATTAGAACTATTAAATGCCTATTGATGGTTCATATTTTTACAGCCAAGTCCCTTGTTAGACATTTCCCTAGCATAATCAAATTTATATTTCATTATAACAATAACTGTCTGTTAATGAGTACTGATTATGTGTTAAGCATTTTACATGTATACTTTACATCTAATTTTTATAGGAACCATATCTGATAGGTGGTATTATTTCCATTTAGCTAATGAAGAAAGTAGCATTCAAAAGATAAAATCATATAGTAAGTGTCTGAGCCTGGAATTGAGTTCAGGTATTTCCAAACTACCTATTCAACTCTATGGAGTCTCCTATGCAAATATTTTTTTTTTTTTTTTTTATTTGACAGAGAGAAATCACAGGTAAGCAGAGAGACAGGCAGAGGGAGGAGGAAGCAGGCTTCTCGCGGAGCAGAGAGCCCGATGCGGGGCTCGATCCCAGGACCCTGAGATCATGACCTGAGCCGAAAGCAGAGGCTTTAACCCAGGCGCCCCTATGCAAATATTTTTAATCAAAATAAAGTGTTTTATTAGAAAGTCCATTTTTAACTGAGGCTGTATAGAATCCTCCTTTCTGCTTCCTAAACATCTGTCCACAAATCCTTTCTGAACATTTATTTGAGTGCATGTAGGGATAAGTCAAAGGGAGACCAATAAAGTTGAATATCTCTGACTCTAATTGGCTCTTTTTTCATCCTCAGAAGCTTGAGTTTAGAACTGGAAATGGAAGCAACTTTTTCAATTACACTTCCTTGGTCACTACAGAGCTCAAACTTGAGACAGGATTAGGTAGCCATCTGACCAAGCAGGGAAAGGGACGAACTTCACTCTAAGGGAAGAGAGATGCAAAGCAAGGACCACTGCCCTAATTTTCTCTTGATCTGTTGTGCTCCACGGCATAAGAGTTGGTGTCATGCTTCCATCACAGTGTCCTCCTGTTAAATCTGCTTGTCAGATATACAATTAAGGTGTCTGATAATCTCTCTTCTTAAGGCTTCAGTCATGCATTCAGTAAACAGCTATTGCCCTTCCACTGTAGGCCAAGCACAGTGCTCCAGGCTGGGCGCAAATTATATAGAACCCTGGTCTGCTTGAAGAGAGAAGAAAAGGAAAACACCAGAGAAATCCTCAAGAAATACGGTATTCTAAGAAGTGTTGATCTGGTCTTATGTCTAAAAACAGGAATACAACAGGTTGCATCATTTCAACATGCTGACTTCTTTTTTCTTTTTAAAATTTTATTTATTTATTTAACACAGAGACAAAGATTACAAGCAGGCAAAAAGTCAGGCAGAGAGAGAGAGAGGGGGAAGCAGGCTCCCCGCTGAGTAGAGAGCCTGATATGGGGCTCGATTCCAGGACCCTGAGATGATGACCTGAGCCAAAGGCAGAGGCTCAACCCACTGAGCCACCCAGGCCCCCCAACATGCTGACTTCTGAATAAAACAGGCTCCCAGATGACTGGTCCTGCAAAGGAAGTTGGCTTGTCTGGAGACACACCAAGTGCAGCCCTTCCTAGAAGGGTATCTTGAGGAAACTGGTGGCACACACTCCATATCTCCACCCCCAAAACCACATTTATTTATATAGTGATGAAATAAATTAAGCTGGATCAAGCCCAATCATATTTGATGGGATTAAAAAGCCCCTTACAGGTAGCCTGCCGTGAGGCTCCATTTCCCTTCAGATTTCCCCCACTTAACCCAGACGGAGAGTAGCTCCCTCTGCTGTGCCCTCCTATCACTTAAAAATTATACTTCTAAAAAAAAAAAAAATTATACTTCTATTTGTATGACATTACTTTGTGGTGTATCTTTGAGTCCCCTCCCCCGCCCTATCCCCACTTCTGTCACCTTCCACCAAAATGCACATCCCTCCAGCCCAGGGCAGAGCTAAGTTAATTTTGTAAACCTGTTCTGCTCCAGCCTCTGTCTTGGGCTGTTATCCAGCAGGATGCAGACCCACATGTGGATTAACTATCTACTCTGGACCCAGAAAGCCCACTATTTAACCTATTTCCAACACTCACTTTTGACTTTAGGCAAATTGCTTAACTTTTCTGAGCCTCTTTCTTCTTCTCTATGTCTTAAGAATGACAACAGAACCTAGGGATTACTGTGAGGACTGAAGGAAATCTTACAAAAGTGGAGTTTACTGAATATCTTGCACATAGTAAATAATAAATGATCACTAGCTTCCAGTCACTCTAGGTGTTATCATCTCTCCCCTGCAAGTGTAATCATCCAGATAATCCGAGCTGATATAAGTCGGGACAATAAAAGTTATGAAATTTCCCAAGGCTCAAAGCTATAAGTGGAAAGGACAGGACTCGACTCTGATCCACCTAAACCTAAAGCTTTCTGTAAGGATAGTCCATTCCTCTTTACAAATCAGGTATCCACCATGTTTCCCGAGAGAAGGAAAACACAACAATAATGAAGGAATGGACAACTACATGTTGAGATTGAGACAAAGAAGTTGGCGTAGTCCTACTCATCTGGCCACAGAGACAAAGAAAATATATGAAGGAGGTGAAATTACTAACTTAATGTTATGATATCCAAAGCGTGTCTTGGCGCTAGCTGATGAATCATGAATTTTTCACCAGAAAGCAACAAGGTAGTACTCTGAAAATGTGAAGTTCATGAAAATCACCCTAGTGTATCACGTGATAGGGACAGATTGATTCTCTTCCCCCCTAAAAAAATATTCCTTGTGGTTTCCCCTGTTCTACATAATTTAGGTAAAATCTTGAAACCATCTCTCAGTTAACAGTTTTCATTTCCCTCTGCAGCCTCTGAGCAGTGGGCACAACACGGCAAACCCTGGTCTGGACCAGCCAGATGGGAAGGATGGGGGCCCTCCCTAGTCTCTGCTGTCCTGTGGCTGCCTACCACAGGCAAGAAGGGTCCTAGATTTCCTCATCTGTGATCCATTCCACCTTTGCTCTGTTAAGTACCTATGCACCGCTAAGTACTACTGCTAAATACTTCTACTAAGTACCTTTATTTAGGTGTTAACTAAGTTGTTGCTAAATTCATTTAGTTTTGAATATAGATATTCTTCTTTATTGAGTATTCCTTCAGAATTCCCTGATACTTTCCCTTTGTCCAACTTTTCACCTTAGCAGGGGACAAAGGATATTAAAAGAAAGCCCAAACCATCAGATTCTGACTCTCACCAATTTAGGCAATTGAAGCTGTGGCAGCTTTTCACCTACTAATCACCCTTTTCCTCTGGATAGTAAAATATATTTAATTTAGGCCTTTTGTCTTACAGAAAGTCAGCCCCTGAATTTATACAAACTCTTTTCAAAGACCTTAAGTCTTTGTTTAAAGTGCTTTCTCTGCCCAGATCCTTTGATATCTTTTTTTTTTCTTTTGAACTTAATGGCTCATAGGCTTGATCAAAGAAGGGAAACCACACTGATTCTACATACTTTCTTTACTGAACGTTTTTTGGAAAAACTAAGCAATTGAGGGGAAAGAGAAAATGCTGAAATAATGTAACATATTGCTCAATAAATACCTGACTCTTCCGGAAGTAAGTTCACCTTTCCACAGCAGTGATGTACTTAGAAAAATTCCACCTAAGAGAATGAATGCTTTCAAAACAATGTGCTCTTTAATCATTTAAGGTAGGAAGACAAAAGTGCTAATGTTCAGGAGAAATGTTAAGAATCTGGTAGAATACTATTTTTCTTACCAAAGCTTTAGGTTTTTCTAATGTGCTCTAAAATGAAAGGTAATCGGCATCTTTTTCACATGTTTGTACTCTCCCGTATACTTCCTGGTTATTGTCCCCATTATTGTAGGGGGCACTAGAAAATGCTCTGTACATTTTAAACAGTCTTTTAAGTATAGAACTGGTATGTTTATAAGTTAAAGTGTAATAATGTTAATGTATCAAAACTTAGATTCAGTCAGGTGCTGGGTTATTCTCCCTGTCACCATTACTGTGCCCTCCATGCCCTTTGCATATAAATGCACACTGTAACTTCAAAAGAAAAAGATGATGTCAGTTTCCTAATGAAATGTCGGTACTAGGATTGGTCCAAAGAGTGGACGTAATTTAATAGTCTGCCCTGCTGAAGATACCCATGAAGTACATAGTTAGTCAGTCTCATCATCCTTTAATTTATTTATACTTATTTATCTTTACAAATTTGGCACTGACATTTGTTTCTTTTCTCAGATTCAAAACCTAATCCTGTAAGTGCACCATCACTTTATGCTGCTTATTTCACTCCTGTTTTTAAAGGGTGAAGTGTAAAAATCACCCTTTAAATGTTACTCAGATTAAAACTTGCTCTTTCCATGCACATTAAGACAGTGACAACTGTGAACAACAAAGAATTCAATTAAAACTTGCAAACAAAAGTTTTCTTAGACCAATGGTATTTAAACTCAAGTGTGAAAGAAGGTAAAAAGAGTGAAGTTGGGGGGAGTGAAATGTAAAAAAAGCAATTTAAAAATTAGATATTGGGCTTCATTGTAAAATTCCATATGAAGCTTTAAAATAGAATCACTTCCCTAGACTCTTCATTTTAGGTATCAAAAGCCTTGGGCAGAGGGACAATGCATTTCAACTTAGTGTAGCCTGCTACAGTATCAGGACAACTCACCTGAAAGGGAAGAACTCAGATGTAATGTTAAGCATCTCTTTGTCTTCAGATATTATTTTTAAAATTTTAGACACAGAAAGACAATTGCAGGTTATTAGCCACTAGCCAAGAGCTCAGCATCAGTTTCCATCTCTTAAGTCTTGTTTGCTTAACCGTATCTACCATGATTTCAGTCAAAGAATCTCTTAGCTTCATCAGTTTACAAAATGGCAACACATACATTGTGCATATGGAAGGATGGTCATCACTGAGTGCTCCCCAAAGCTCCTCATGCGCTCTCATTTGAGAGTAGGAAGAATATAAAGCATGTCTAAGAATGATATGCTTGTGCTTTCCCCAACAATGAGTGGCACAGCCTTTCCTAACATTTTTGCTGGAGCAGTTATTAAATTTTTATTGTCATCTAAAACTAAAATTCTAGATGGACAGTTGAGAGTCAGACAGCCAACTTCATAGTTCCTTAACATTTGACATCATGGCTGATACACAGTGGATGACCATGAAGCATTTATCAAATGAATTTGTCTAGAAATAATAGTGCAAGATCCAAGACCCATCTTTTGATGGTTCCTGTTGACAGATTTTGTTACTTTCTCTCTCCTACTTCTTTTTAAAGGGTAGAAAACAAATTCCAAATTCTGCAACAGAAGTTGTTTAAGCAGCCCGGAGATGTGAAAATTGGGATTAGAGCTTCTCGGAGGGAGCAAAAATAAACTTCTTGCCTGTGAACCTGTGAGTCTCCCACAATGAAATCCAGCTCATCACCAAAAATGCTCCACAGGATACCACATGAGCAAGTGAAAATTAGAACCACACAAAAATGTTTGCTTGAAAAGTGAAACCAGTCAACTTTGGGCTTTCTGCCAAATTAAATCTCTGCCAGAAATTCTCCTGTTATTACATATCTTCAGAAAGCAATTAGAAAAATATTATAGCTAAAAAAATTCCAGATACATTCATGTCTCCATTACAGTTTGGTCCAGAAGAAAATACTAGCCTCCCGAGTCCAGTGGGCCAAGCACAGGAGTATAGGCAGACAATGCAAACACTGACATACACGCATTTTTCCTTGGAGGACCATCTAATCACAAGTAGTATCCCATTTGTTTTGTGAGAGCTAGGAGGAGGGCCTCAGAAAGTTTTCAGGGTGTCCCAGTGCACTTCTGAGTTGGAAGCTTGCCAAGGAAAGCAGATGTGACAGAAAGCCCTAGGTCTCATTCACCAGCAGTGCAGGGCCTGAGGAAAATGTCTTAAACCTGACCAAGCCTGACACTTGCCATTACAGAAAGTATCTCAGAAGGAGGAATTAAAAATGCTGACGCTTTGCAGCACTCTTTGCATTGTTCTTTATAAAAAATCTCAAACCTGATTATGGAGTTGGTGAGTAGCTTAGACCAGATACAAATAACACTCATGTATCATGACGAGTCTCCTGAAAAATTCTCTGACACCCAACCATGTATAATCTCCTGGGTTCTATCCCTAGTCTTCTGTTTTTGTCTTATCACACACACACTATCAGCTCTCGGCTTCATCTATATTATACCCAGTGTCTATCTCTGGTGACTATTTAAGCCCTGATTGTACACTGCCAAACATTTCAAAATTCAACATGGACTTTTTTTTTTTTTAAAGTATTACCCACGAACTTGTTTCCATTCTCAAATTTTCCAGTTGTAAATTAGAATAGACAACATCTAGGATTGTCAGGAGTAATGTTGAATGTGATAAGGAGTGTATATAATATATATAAAACATATATAACATATATAATATATATACATATAAAATATATGTGTATATAATATATGTATTATATATATATATTTGAATGGAAGCAAAGATCATACATTAGGGGAAAATGTTGAATTGGTTTTTGTTGAGGTAAATTTAGCTCAAGAACATAGGGACAAATGAAACAGGGGGAGGTGTCAGTGGAAGTTATACTGTTGTAGCTGACAGTGGGGTCGTGGCTGAGTGGGCATTAGGTCTAGTATGGTTCCCTTAAACTATTATACCCATCCCTGAAGCCTGGATACAGGGTCCCTTAACTTCAGGCCTCCAGTACTCCTGAATTGTTCTTGGTCTTAGTTTGAAATGCATACCTGGGTCTATCACAGGCTCTAATACTATTTTATTTCTAGTCCTCCTTATTTCTGACCTTGGCATTTATTTTCCTGTTTATAGTTTATCTGTATCCCCCAAATATGATGCATTGCACCTTTCATTGGCTCATGATCTCTTGCTTTTATTTTTTTTTAAAGATTTGTTTATTTATTTGAGAGAGTTGGTGTGTGCACAACCCGTGAAAGGGGCAGAAGGAGAGAGGTTAACCTTGCTGAGTGGGGAGCCTGATGGTGAGGGCTCCATTGCACGACCCTGAGATCATGACCTGAGCTGAAATCAAGAGTTGGATGCTTAACCGACCGAGCCACCCAGGAGTCCCAATTTTTTGCTTTCTTTTCAGTTATTGGATTCTTCTTTGCCTTTGCTGATCAGATTCCCTTTGCTGATCAGATTCCCTACAGCCCCATCTTTCTGTGCTTCCCTCCTGAATGAGTGTTCTTCCATCTTCACTCAGACACTGCAAGGGGACCCAAGATGCAGAGCAATGAGGCAAATAAAAGCAGAGAAGCTGATGGGCAGAATGTGTTGCTGAGGGCCAAGATCAGGTTTAGTAGAAAATAAAGAAAACTGTGGTCTATATGTCAAGAGTCCAAGAACTAAGTCAAAGTAATGACAAGGTCCAATAAGTGGCTGGGAGCAGCTCCATCAGAAAGAAAACAGAGTCATTAGGTTTGAGGGTAGTTGAAGAGTTTGATTCCTTGAAGTAATGTGATGTTGACATCGAGAATAACAGGAAGGTTATTAGTTTCAAGTGTTGAAATTATTATAATAGAAAGAGAGCACTTAATAGCTTTCTACAACTCTGGAGAGGACAGAAATTTAATTTGAGCTGAAAAGTGCATCTCTGCAAGGTAAGGATGCCTTTAACAACAGAAAGTCTTATTAAATCAGGAAGCTGATTTTCTCTCTTCAACAGTTTTTAGTGTGGTAGTTTTTTTGAATGGTCAGTGTCTAGGAAAACTTGGTACTTTATTTTCTTATCTTGTTCTCTGAGAAAGAGATAATGATTATTATGTTGTAAGGCCTCATATATTAATAATAATAACGGCAATAATAGCAAAAGCTTATACAACACTATGTACCAGGATTATTGTTTAAGTCATTTTACAACTATGAATTTATTTAATCCTCCAAACAACATTATGAAATAGATATTAACAGTATCTCCATTATCGGATGAGGAAATAGACACAGAGGTATTAAATAATTTGCCTGAAGTCATTCAGTTGGTAAGTGTAGGAGTCAAATTCAAACCCAGGCAGTTTGGTTCCAAACCAATAAAGTGTTATCTGGAATTCACTTGGAACCTCTTCTGGCCCTAACAGATGGTGTTTTGTGATTCTGATAAACTGAGGACACTGCATATACATTAAGGATAATTTCAGTCTCAAGGTTAAGGAATATATTTCAGAGGTCTTTAATAGAAATGAGATAAAAAAGAAGGAAGAGGAAAGACAAGATGGGAGAACATGTTACATCTGATTTCGAGAACTATTCAGATGATTAAAATGTAAAGATGATATCGATAGTGAAATTTTATACATCAGCTCCAGGAAATTTTAAAATAAGTCTATCCAAGGGAGAATAATCCCAAAGAAAACGTTTATGTTTATTATTATTATTGCTGCTGTTGTTGTTATTGTAAAAATGTCATTTGGCACTTTCTCAATATAAATGGTTACAAAATTTTGTGTCACATTCTCCACACAATGTTCTGCTAAGAGTAAAAAGAAATGTCATTCTGGATTATATTGTGGTTATTGGCTTTGGTCTGAAGATTACTCTTCTTTAACTGAACATGCAGATGCACTTCAAGAACGTAAAAGAAATGGAAAACAATACAGAGGCATCAGTAACACCATTCTTTACAGAAAAGAATATACACATACATATATATGTGTATGTATACACATACATATAAGAGCATAATGGAACATGATGGGAAGAAATGGTAATAACATAATATAATGACATAGTCAAGAAGCTGGGACCAGCGGGTTGAAGTGGTGAGGTAAGTGAAAGAGGTGAACATTGAAGTGTGCGGTATTTTACAGCTGCTATTTAAAGGATGGAATATTAGAAACTATAAATAGTAGTTTTTAGTCAATAACTGCAATAGTTAGACTAGATCTTTTCAGGAAAAGAAGAGTCTGTAGCTTAAAGACAAACAGATGCCTTTCTTTTCAATTTCACTTCTCTGATATTTTACAGTGTAAAAGGTGGGGCTGTTGTCAGGCTCTGGATGACACATGAGTGTTGAATCCTGAAATTATTCCCATTCCAGGATGAGTCAGGACCTGAAGCAGACATGGACTAATACAGTTACGTTCCTAAGAATACATGGTTTTTCATCTTCTGGGACTCAGGGAGTTAGCATAGTTTCTACTGAAGAAGTCAGGGCGGTGATAAGGTTCTGCTCTCATTCTGAGCATCCCGGGATGGGCCAGAGGACAGAAGGAACTGAGCAAGCTGCTGCTTGCCATCCATTGCTCTTCCACTGGTATCCCCAGCTCTAGCCCCTGTGTTCCAAAGGAAAACTGCTGCTGGGCATCACCCCTGGTAGTGAAACAGCCGACTTCCACTCTATATAGCACTCAGGAAAATGGCTTGGGATCCAACAGAAGAAGGCCCAGTGAATTTTAAATGGCACTCTTAGCTGGAGTTGACAATCTTTAATAATGTGAACTAACTCACTTTATTCTTGTCTCTTTCCCAGAAATATTCCAATTTAGCAATAAATCCCTTGTGTGGACGTCAAAAATTCTAACTTATAAAACAGGTACATTAAAAGGTGACCCCTTGGGGCGCCTGGGTGGCTCAGTGGGTTAAGCCGCTGCCTTCGGCTCAGGTCATGATCCCAGGGTCCTGGGATCGAGCCCCGCGTCGGCCTCTCTGCTCAGCAGGGAGCCTGCTTCCTCCTCTCTCTCTGCCTGCCTCTCTGCCTGTTTGTGATCTCTCTCTGTCAAAAAAATAAATAAAATCTTTAAAAAAAAAAAAAGGTGACCCCTAGTTTTATGAAAAGATTTCTCATTGTTTCCCTGGAGCACTCATTTACTATGTTACCTATGAACCACAAATTATTTGACAGAAAGGCTTACTGGTTAGATAAGGTAAAGCTAAATTATTATGACAGTATTGACTACGTAAAGACAAACAAAATTATCATCAGCAACAGAGATAGTGATAAAGCACCCATGAAGTTAAATGCAATTCAACAGGGAAATGTGATTCTACATATCAAAATTTATATAGTTAAAAAACCCAGTCTCTTTATAATGTAAATTGTACCCACATTTTATTTCAATGCAGTTAAGTTCCTATGAGTTAAAAAATTTTAAAGTAAATGATATTCAGATTCTATTTATTTATTTATTTGACACAGAGAGAAAAAGCAGAAACAGAAGGAGTGGCAGGCAGAGGGAGAGGGAGGACCAGGCTCCCTGAAGGGCCTGATGTGGGGCTTGAACCCAGGACCCTAGGCTCATGACCTGAGCCAAAGGCAGACTCCTGAATACTGAGCCACCCAGGCATCCCAGTAAATGATATTCAAACATTAGTTTAAATTCATTCCGCATTTATTGAACTGTAAATGAAGAATGTGTTTGGAAACCATTTATAATGCTGGACTTTGCTTGTAAAATTAATTTTTTTTTTTTTTTTTAGGTTTTCAATGGTAGTAACTACCAAGTTAATGCACTTAGAAATATACATGCTGATATATTCAGATTCTTTAGGAAGATGCTATTGGATATTTTACAAACAGAGAAATTTCCCAAAATAAATTTGCATATTATATTTATTTTAAATCGTGTGTATGCCTAGAGCAAGTTGGCAATTACTTACTTTTGAACAGTCAGATATAGCTAAAGTGTTCAGTTCACCAGGCAGCAGGATATATCCTACATACAAGTAGAAAAATGGAAAAGACAAATCTACTTGAAGGTCTGCCAGAAAAGGTATTGAAAAAGCATGTGCCAATGAGAAGACAGTGGGGGATGGGGAAAGCTCATCTAACACAGAAGATGAGCAAACTTACATGCTTAGTAAAATTAAAAAAAATAAAGCAATCATCATATTTTTCATTTTAACTGAATACGTGGATCAGGTCTCCTTTTCCACTATTTTTCATCTATTTTTTAAAGATTTTATTTATTTATTTGACAGACAGAGATCACAAGGAGGCAGAGAGGCAGGCAGAGAGAGAGGAGGAAGCAGGCTTCCTGCTGAGCCCAACTCAGGGCATGGCCCCAGGACCCTGAGGTCATGATCTGAGCCAAAGGCAGAGGTTTTAACCCACTGAGCCATCCAGATACCCCACACAATTTTTTATAATTTTAAGAGAACAGGACATACACAACGAAAAGTATCAAAAGCCTACTACTGGCAAAAAAAAAGGACTTTACTAAGGTATACCTAAAAAGGTGTTGTAACTCATGGGAGTAGAATGGGATTGGGTTGATGTCATGGCATAAATCTTTGTAGAATGACATATAGCATTGAAATAGAAGTCAAGAGAGTTGGCTTCTATTTCTCTGTGCTTAGTAAGAGTTACTAGTTAATGTTCCTTTGCTTCGGTTTTCTTATCTAGAACTTAAAAGCGTTATACCAAATAGTCACTGAGGTTTTCTGGGTTATCTGTGTAATAAATTCCTTTTATTCTTGGCAATATTTTAAGAAGTCCAGCCACTCTACCAAGAATTTGGATTACCTACTGCACTGCTTACTGGTAGATTATTTTTATGCCACCATTTATGCTAAAAAAAACCTCATTAAATATAGCCACACCGTCATCTGTTGTATCTAAACTGATACAAATAATTCATTGAATTTGCCGATTTTCATCATTTTTAAGAAAATAAAATCTCTGCTCTTTTTGTCGCCAAATTGTTATTGTCCTTTGTGCTTTTACTGGTTATACTGTACAAATCAAAAATACCCAGGTTAGTTATGTTTGTGAAAGAAGGATTCTAATGATTAGGAAAATAAATAGTATGAAAGTTTTACTCTAGAGTTCCGAGGTAGCATTTCAGAGAAGAGGTTTTGCAGACATATGTGACATATGTGCTCCTGGCACACAGCTCCTACAACTCTTGGAATCTCTTGTTGGGTAGTGTCTATGGTATGTTAATGACACGACTCCTGGTCTCTTGTGGGCATTAAGGAGGAGTAGAAATGGCTTCAGGATGGTGGCTGATTGTCAGAAAAACAACCTAGTGATTAAAGAGTTAGAACATTCAACCCTACTTCCCACCTTGGAAAGGGAGAGAAGGGCTACAGATTGAATCTAATGACTAGTAGCCAATGATTTTGTCAATCATCCTATGTAATGAAATCTCTATGGAAACCCTAAACAACAGGGTCTGGGAGGCTTCCAGGTTGGTGAACACATTGATAGGTATGGAGACCAGAGAGAGTGTGGGGGGCTCTGTGCCACTCTCCTCAACCCGCTTTGCCCTATGCATCTCTTCTATTTGGCTGTTCTTGAATTCGTGGCTGAAATGGGGACAATCTGTGCTGTTTGCTCTAACTCTGGGAATGAGTATGAAAATTGAATTAAGTTGTATACCCAACTGGTGTCAGAGAATTGGAGAATTGGTTAGTGCCAGAAAACACCACACATCTGTTGTCAGGAAAAAAAAATGCAACATATCCCACAGTCCTATAAAAACCATGCACTTGGGTGTCTGGTGCCTGGGTGGCTCAGTGGGTTAAGCCGATGCCTTCGTCTCAGGTCATGATCTCAGGGTCCTGGGATCGAGTCCCGCATCGGGTTCTCTGCTCAGCAGGGAGCCTGCTTCCTTCTCTGCCTGCCTCTCAGCCTACTTGTGATCTCTCTCTGTCAAATAAATAAATAAATAAAATCTTCAAAACAAAACAAAACAAAAAACCATGCACTTATGTGGAATAAATCAATGCTCTAAAAAAGTTATTCCTGAATCAGAAAAGCTGAAGTTACCCTGCCATTCCACAAGGGATGAGCCTGTAATTTGAATGACCAAGTGTCTCTATCAGAAGCAAAACTAACAAACAAAAAACAAATTACAATTTAATTGAATTTCAAAGTGTAACTTGAATGCTTTTAAAATAAGACGTGGGAAACAAATCAAAAGGACAATGTAATGTCAATTAGGCTCTGTCCCCCATAGATTGTTCAATCAAACATGTTGCAATTACACTGCCAACCATTTTTTGTCTGCCCTGCTCCATAAATTACTGAATCTAGACATAACTCCCGTCTGTGAATCAAGTCTTACAAAATGGTCTTTGGGGTCCAGAATTGTGTGTCTGTGTGAGGCAAAGACAGAGAGAAACAGAGAGGAAAGGCAATAGTTTCCAGGACCAAGATTATAAGGAAAGTCCAACTCCAAATCACCTCAACATAAATAATATTTTACCAAGTGAGTAGAAAGAATACTAATGTACATAAGTTGTTCAGTTGTGGTAAATTTGAGAGACAGAACAAGGGAGCTGGCTTACTAGCGATAGCTCTCAATGGTAGACAACTGGAAATGATCTATTGACTCTGTGGGCTTTTTACTCAAAAATAAACCAAAGGAAAGGCAACCAACCCTCTCTTCCTCTGTATTCACCGAAGACTTGAGGCCTGGGTTGACATTTTTACATGAGCATCTTTTGAAGTAAAACCCTCTGTGATCATTAAAGAATGTTACTTTTATTTTTCAGGAGATGGAGGGAAGCAGTATCTTAAAGATGCCCAACATCGGATGAAAGAAGAAACATTTATTCCAGACTACGTTTTTCCCCAAACACCTGGCATTTTGCTATATTTGCAGACATCCAAAATGCTGCCAAAAAATGGGACTTGTTGTGCATTTACATGTTAATAGTAAGGAGGTAAAATATTCAAAGATTAGGCAGAGCAGTAGAAAATATTTAAGCATAGAATTCAAAACTCCCTCCTTTCTGATCCAATATTTTGCCACTCAATGGTAATATCTTCAAAATTCAAAACAGGTGCTCTTTCATATTAAAATTCATGGCTCTGAATGTAGCTGAGGTAAATATTTTACTCGTCCTTTGGTACTCTGCACATGAAATTTTAAAACAATTTAAACAACCTACAGCTCGTCAGTGACCAAATGGAGCTCTGGTAAAAATAACTATCTTTCAGTTCAGCACCAGCTGGCTATATTTAAACCCTGTATTATGTAATCTTAAAGTGTCCTTGCTTTAGTTGGTGTCTTAAGATATTCTGTTATAATGCCTGTCCCAAATCACTTCAGCCTCTAACATCTAAACACTTCAGGCACAACAGGATCAAATTAAAGTGTTCACAGGCAATCGAAGACAGAAAAAATCCATTTGAAACAGTATATAGGCCATGATACCTTTAAAGTAAAATCTCAGTCTTCTCTCTTTAAGTTTGTAGTTACTATAATTAGGGCTGGCAGATCCAACTGGCGGTGGTTTTCTTAATTCTGCAAAACATCTAACAACCTGATTCTTTAATCCTTACTCCAGTAATACTCCCAAAGGAGATGAGACTGTGGCTGGGGCAAGAAGTACAAAATCAAACTGAGGCTGGAGAAAGAATCATTTTCAATACATTTTTCTGAGCAGGTTGCGACAGCTGAAGATATTTTAAACTCTTCCTTTCCTTTACCAAATTCCAAGTAACACAACTTGTATTTTTTTTTTTTTACTATATTCATTGTATATTGTATTAATTTATGGTCAGAGAAGATACAGTAATTTTTTCAGTTTTCTCTTTTAGCTATAAGCTGAAGTATAATTCTCACTCACGGCTTTCTAGCTTAGAGTCTGGTTCATTATTTTTCAACACTGAACACGAAACATGCTAACTATCTCGCAGGGATTAATATACAAAGCTTTACATTTCATAATATAAAGTAATACCAAATATGATTTTAAAAACAAAATCTGATTGGATATTTTCTTTTATAACAATTTTAATTTGATCTATGGTCTTCACTGATTTCAAGCAATCAGTAAGAACACGTTACACCCAGGAAGCAGATATGTCTCAATGACGATCATCACACATACCTTCTGGAAAAGTGAGACCTAACTCCGAGTCAGTGAAGATGTCATATATCTTTATAGTTCTTCACTGGTGAGCTTCCTCCCTGGTTTCATGTACAGCAAATTTCCCAGTCCCCTGAAAACAATCGGCGTGGAGGCCGGCTCCACTGAAGGGTCTATCAAGCAAGTCGATGGGACGGCTGAATTTATTTTAGCCCTGTGTCCAAAGGGTGCAACTTGGCACCTATTTTTAGGAACTGAGCTCTGTATAGGTGGGGCCTGAGTCAACCACTCTTTTCAGAAGTGTGCCTCTGAGGGCATTCTGCCTCATAGTGTCCTCAGTAATGTATGCATGGCCTTAACACATGTGCAGTCAATCAAACCCCTTCTAAAGCCATAACTAACCATCGAGCCAGTGCTCAACTTCGAAAGGAAGCCTAAACGACAACCAGCACTGATAAGGAAAAAAAGGGCTTGAAGGCCTTGAATTTCTCCTATCTCTTTGAAAAACTTCAATCTTTTAAGAGTCAAGAATACGAAGATAAACCACGTAGGAAAGAGTTCTAATGTATCCCGGTGGAATTTGGATTCTCAGAAAGAGGAAGCATTATTTTTATTTAGAAAATGTGCTTAGGTATGGGAAATGTTTGCTTTTTGAGGCTTCACATGCAAAGATTAACATTATTGTAGTGTTTATAAAGTAAAGAGCGAGCTCTGGTTAAAGAAGCGAGGAAAGAAGGGGTTAAGAAGGCATTCTAGCTTAAAATTATTTGGCATGAGGAAGAGCAGTCAGGGGAAAAAGTCACCTCACATGCTCCTGGGGTCATAATATTAAATGTCCTGTGCTGCCACCCTACTAACTCAGCATGACCTGACCTAGAAGAAGGTAGACCTCCCTAAGAATTGTTATTTAGCTCCACAATGCCAAGACCTAATACATCCTAAGTAAATAAAAAACAACCAGCTTTCCCTATCTGTCCTCCCTTGTATTATTTTCTTTATGCAGCGTTAGGTGTGTATGCTTATGGCCTCACAGCAAACCCAAATAGGGAACAAGAAAATTGCCCTTTGACTTAAGAAAAGACTTGACATATGTTTATACTCTCTTTTGCACAAAATGTTTACAAGCGAGCTCTCTCCCATATCACTTACTAAGAAAGACCAGTAAAATTACATTTTTCCATATACAATATTGAATTCTTTTAAAAGTAGGTCAAGGAGTGATATCCCAGCTGATCAACTCTAAGAAAAACCTTCAAAAATGGTGTTCCTGCACACTTGACGAGATCTTTCAGGGCCAGGAGCCAGTATAGTCTAATTATTTTAGACTGTGAGGTCCAGTGTGGTAGCCACTTGTGGCTATTTAAATTTTAATTGATTACAGTTAAGTAAAGTTAAAAATTCAGTTCCTCATTGTGGCATTTGCTACATTTTAAGTACTCTATTGCCACTTGTGGCTAGTGGCAATGCCTTAGTGCCTATATAGCACGTTTCAGAAGATTCTAGAGACAATGCTGATTGAGAGCACAGCATTTCAACACAGCTTTGATACGAACTAACCTCTTGGATTGGCAAGTTTCCTATGTTCTCTAAGCTTCACTTCACTCATCTGCGATTAAACACAACTAAGTTTAATTACTTTAAATGGTTGCTGTAATATATAGGGACGCCTGGGTGGCTCATTCGGCTAAGCATCTGCCTTGGCTCATGATCCGGGGGTCCTGGGATCCAGCCCTGCATCGGTTCAGGCTCCCTTCTCAGTAGAGAGACTGGTTCCCCATCTGCTCTTCCTTGCCATTCATGCTCTATCTCAAATAAAAAAAAAAAAACTGTAAATAGAATAAAATAATATATGTAAAATATTCAGTCTAAATCTAGGGCAAAATGTTTATTTTAAAATGATTATTGTTATGTTATCTTGCTATATATTTAAAATGGCACTAGATCTAAAATCACAGTAATTTGATTGAAATATGAAGATCAATCTTATAATATGTATGCAGTCAACTTTACTCTTATATTTGCATACAGATGCTAATGATGTTTATAGTGGTATTATTCTTTCTACATATTGTCAATTACTCAAAGATTTGACTGATAGCGCCTTCATTTTCTCTTCTTATTCAAAACTACCTGCTTTCTCATTCCACTGTGTGTTAGATTTCTTCAACTGGTTCTTTAATTTCACTTAAGATAACCTTTCTTCAAACCTCCTGTTTTTACCCTTTCAGGAAGGAAATATATTTGATTTAAATACATATACATAAATAAAATTTTATTTTCATATTTTTTCTCATTATAAATTTTCCAGTGTTCATAATCATCCAAAAATTCAATGATTATACATTGCTAAAAGGAAAAAAAAAACAGATAGGAAAAGAAAACTTGGTGGAACATCATGATATAACTGGTAATGGATTAAGAGCAGTAAATGTCAGCTCTATAGTAGCATGCATAAATTAATTGACCTAAGATAAAGCAAAAGTTTGCAGTTACAGAACTGATTAGCTATCATACAATTTGGTTTACTCATTTTAGTCATGAAGACAATGAAAACATCAGCACCCAGATTTCCTTACCATTTATTATTTTAGTTGTTTCAGACACTGATTTTCATTCTTCATCTGATAGGTGGATGAGTGGATGGATAGTTCGGTAGGTGGATTATAAGATAGATATATAGGTAGGTAGATGGATGATAAATAGGCAGGTAGAAAGATTCATAAGGTGTTTCCTTGTATCAAAAATTTTAGAAAGTTGAAGTGGAACATTTGCTCCCTGTCCAATACACAAGAGTACTTTAAATTATCTTCATAGTGCCTGATACCTGTATCTGTTACAACCTTTTGGTACTCAGCTGAAACCTATATAAGACTGTTGCTTCTTAGGATCAGACCAATGCCCTCACTGAGACTAATTTTAAAAGCTGGATCAATTACAAATATGTGTGTGTGTTTATGTCTGTGAGTACATGCATACATATATATGTACATATATACATACATATACATACACATATGTATGTATCATCAGGGATCAGCCAAACAATAAGGACCAGAGGGAGTACAATTCAAGTAAGGCAAGAACTTTGAATGTGAGCGGAGGATCTGAGGCGCCCCTGGCGGTTATTTGTTGATCTGGATGCAGTTAGAGGCTGAGCATCCATGCTTGGCCAGGAAAAGCACTGCTGCTGGGGAACAGGAAAACACAACTTTTGGCAGTTCCATCAAACTGGAATGACAAAATTAGAGAGTAGTGGGACCTCAAATTTGGTTTTCTCTCCAAAATACCTGCTAAATTCCAACATTTCATGGGATAGCACATATCATCATAAGCCCAAATACAGAAAAGAAAAAAAAAAAAAAGGAATAGTCCACATGTTAACGTTACTTCGGAAACAAGATCTACGAGGAGAACAAGACAGTTGAAATACCTCAAAGGAAAGAAATGACTAAAGAAATCTGCAATAACTGCTTTGTCCCTGCAGGAGCTTAATAGTATGGAATTAGCTAGAGGAGGAATGAGGATTTTTACTGGAAGAGAGGGGATGAAATAGCAAAGATTTTGGAACTTGATCTGGCTTCGGGTGATAAAATTGGTGGCTTGAGTACACTCAAGCACAACCAGTCTCCCCCTCGAGACATTTATCAAATTCTGAAGTTTCACAGGGTGTGAGGCTAAATATCCAAGTTGAAGACTTCTGAAAAGTAGAACAAAAATAGGATCTGACAGATTCTCAATGAAACCCTAAATTAAGGTAGTCAGCCTCTTCCCCCCTCCACTCCATCTGCCTAGCAGAGGAAAGGCTGAACCTTTCTGATGAAAATAATATCACCTGGAAATTTTTCATTTTTGTATTTGGAAACACAGTGTCTGATTTTCAATTAAAAAAGCAGGGTAAGCATACAAAGAGAGCACTGTTACTGAAACGGAGAAGAAAAAAAAAAACGGAAAAGAAGCAGATGTTGTAGATATATGAGTTTGCAGATAAAAACTTCAAAATAATAATGATGGATACATTTTAGAAAATATAGGAAATAACATATAAGGTATATGAGGGTATTGGGGTGGCTGGGTGGCTCAGTGGGTTAAAGCCTCTGCCTTTGGCTCAGGTCATGATCCCAGAGTCCTGGGATGGAGTTCCGCATCGGGCTCTCTGCTCAGCAGGGAGCCTGCTTCCCCCTCTGTCTCTGCTTGCCTCTCTGCCTACTTGTGATCTCTGTCTGTCAAATAAATAAATAAAATCTTAAAGAAATATATGAAGAGATGGACAATTTTATAATTAAATTATATAATTTTATAATTAATATAATATCAATTATATATTATATTAATATAATAAACTATATAAAATTATATAATTTTATAATTAAAAGTTAAAATTCCAAAGTGATATTGAAATGGACATCTGGAATTAAAAAAATACAATTATCAGAAATTAAGAACTCAATGGAAATTTTAACAGTAGATTGGAGACAGGAAAAGACAAGATTAGAAATCTTGAAAACAGATGATTAAGGAATAGAAAGATTTGATTTGTATATTTTATACTGAATATCAAAAAGTGCTCACCAGAGTTTCTGCAGCAATATAAGACTGTTGGATCATACAGCTACAGTCCATTAAAATCTAGATCTTTTTTGCATATGTTACTGAAAGTCACATCCACAGTTTCTTATATTTGTTTAGTTTATGCCTGAGTGAAGGGTAATAGTGCCACCCCCTTATTACAGCTTGCTTCTGCCATCCAGTATTGTTGGTCTCTTCCCAGGTTGCAATATATGTCTTATCTAAGTCTGTGATAAAAGATATTGAACAGAAGAGAGCCTCTAACATATATAAAGTCAGGCTACTCCTAAAGACCTCCCTCTGAGGGGAAACTCATATATGAGTTTAGGTCTACTCATGTGTCTGCATTTGTAGGTGTTCTTGATAACCTGAATTAAGACATATCTAGTTAAGGGATTTCAAAATTCTATGTGCTTCTTTACTAGGTCATCAGTCATCTTGAATTTGTTCCCTTTCCTACTTTTGCTGGTACTACCATTTGGGGCTGAAAGCCTATTCTCCTTGACATAAAGTATAGACATCATCTCAGAATTCATTTGGTTTACTTTCTTTTCTTGTTCATTAATATTAAAGCTTTCCAAGAAAAGCTAATGAATATTCTTTTTTTTTTTTAATTTTCCCTTAACAATTATATATATACAAGAGTTCTGCCAGGGATTTAAGTAGGTGATTTACATTTGCTCTCTCTTTTGGTCACAGTAATCCCCAAAAGTTGGTGTTATCCCCAATTCATATAAAGAAATGGAGGACGAGTGAAGTTAAACTTTTCAAAGACAAAAGTTGATCATCAGCAAAAATGGGGATTGGACTCAATTCTGTTGCTTCTAAATGTTTGGATTATTTGGGATATATTATATATCATGACCTTAATCTAAAAAAATTCCATCCAATCACTATTATGTATGCTGATTGATATAATTTGAAAGGGATCACCTCTTTTACATATTAATGAATCCTATGGCTAGGCATAGGGTAGATCTAGAGTATATAGGCTCTGATAAGGTCTTTCTTTTACACGGTAACAAAGTGAATGATGAGTGGACACTCTAGAGACAAGACGAATGGATGAGTGAGGGCTTTAAAGTTGTGACAACTAAACTTCAGTCATCTGAGATGTAATCCCTGGACCAACGGGGTCAATCTAAGATTTTTTGAAGAACAAAAATTTTAGAGTTTTTAGAATTAAAGAAATTGTATATATAAATATTCAAATCCTACTTTATTATCTAAGCCCCCCCCAGGTAGAGTTGAGCAATATGCTTTGGACAGTTAGGGATATAGCCCATTCAGTTGTCATGAAAACAGAATTGGGGTACTAGTAACTGAATTGTAGTTGAATTTAATTAACTGTAATTTTCACCTGCTCAAGTGTAATTCTGTTAAAACTGTGTCACGATGTTAAGGATACATGAATAAAGCCTTCAGGCATGTAGACTCATATTTAAATCATATCTCATAATCTTATGTAGGGTGATCATATGATTTGTCATGCAAACCAGGTGGTTGTACGAGTGAAAGGAACACTAATAATAATCATCCTAGCACAATCTAGGACAGTCCAGGGAAAACAGGGATGTGGAATCACCCAACAATAAGCCAAACATGGACTCTCTTGACTCACCATTGGTGTCCACATATAGGGAGATTTTCAGTGACCTGGCTTCCAGCATAAAAAAGAAAAAAAGAAAAAAAGTTCTTTCCAAGGTACTTCAGTGTTTGGATAACTCCTATTGTTTAAATATAATTTGGATTAAACCTGTCCCTTTTAACAGAGACTGGAGTGAATTAACGAACTCCAGGAAACCTATGAAATTTGATCCAGAAAAAAAGAGAAGTAAGTTATAATTAGGGAACTACCTGATTAAAAAAAATGGACAGAGGACTATATATTCCTGATAGACTTCTTATTAAATTTTAATAAAATAAGAAAATAAATAGGAAAAAGCAGGATAAAATAGTATGAATTGCTAATAATGGGAGAGAGAATTTGTATGTTTTTTGTTTGTATAAGAGAGATGAACACAAAGAAGAAAATGAGGAAGAGGAAGGAAAGAAGAGGAGAAAGGGGGGGGGAGGAGAAAATATGCTGAAATTTTTACAGAATTTCCAATAGTGGTTATCACTGAGAACAAACATGAATCTCTTTTGGATGACACATTGCACTGAGCACCCTCTGAATCAGAAGGGGGCACAGAGCTTTCCCAAATAACAGAAAAAGACTTTGACTCATGTTACTATGACCAAAACTATGAGGTCTTCCCTCAGTACCATGTGAGATACCATTGGGACCCACCCAAGCTCTAGTCCTAACTCATCTCCACTCCTACCCCTCTCAGTATGTATTCAGCCATGTACCACACCTCTCAGAACAGAAGGGAAAAGATGAGGTGGGCCCTTGGGTTCTTAACAAAGCCCTTTAGAGATACATGGTGGAACTCTGTATAATTTTTAATGCTTCGTACTATACAAAAGATAGTTTACACGTTATATCTGACAACCTAAGTTAATCTTGTAAGGTATGGGTTAGAAGTTTCAAGCTCTACTCAGCAAATTTGGATAAGATCAAAAATTAAAGACTTTAGATGTAGTTCTGAAAAAAAAATTCTTAAAACATTGAGAGAAATTATAAGAGCCAAGTGTTCAGTGATGGTAGAATAAAAAAAAAAAAGAAAGAAAGAAAGAAAAAAGAATGCCTGCCTTATCCAAAAGAAATGCCACACTTGAATCAATTTCAACATAATGCAAGTAAAGTAAATAAGTCAAGATATTATAAAAATGCACTGCTGGAGGATGGTAAGGGGCACTGAATTGATGAGGCAAACTGATAACATAGCTTTTAAAATTAGTTCATTTTTGAAATAGTTGAAAAATTTACGTGTTATATTTCTTGATGTGCGCAAAAAGATTCAGGAAAAGAAACTTCTACAGAACAGTTATAGGTGTTATTAAAGAATGAATAAGATAAAATAAAAGAAAGGGGAAAAAAGGCTAAAATAGGTTGCAAGAAGATATAAAAGTTAAGAGAAACTTAAAATGGAATTTGAGATAGTAACAGGCACTTATGAAAAAAATAAATTCCATCCAATGGAGTGGGGGAAAGACCTGAGAAATCTTTCTGTAACACAAGAACAAAATCAAAAGATGAGAACGATGACCTAAATAATGATGGGTATGAAGGATAGAGATATGATCAAAGGAACATAACTGCTTCAAAGGAAGAAAGGGAAAAAGAGCAAGGACATATAAAATTAAACTTAAAAGAAAAGTTTTCAAGCTGAAGAAGGATCTGAGAGGACAAAACCAAAGGCGCATCAAGATACCTGGATGTGCCCTTATAAATTTTTGAATTTTAAAGATAAAAATATAACAAATAATAAAAAAGACAAGCTGATCTCAAAGTTCTTCACCAAGACATTGTATTTGGGATAGAGAAGAATATTCTGTATAAGGTGTTTTACTTTTGTTTGTTTTCATGATGGACATAAATTTGAATGAAGAATTCTCTTTATAGACAAGATTCTATTATTTATGTATGTGGGATTAGAGTCATATTTTTCAACATGAAAAAAAATTCTTAGATAAAAAAATGATTGATATATCCTCACTGGGGAGGAAACTATGATACTATGCCTTTTGCATCTGAATGCAAAAGATGGTTCCAAATTAAGAATAGAATAGGAAATTTATTTTATAAAAAGGCTTATTATTTGAATTAAAACCAAACTAATATCATAAATGTAGTTGCAAAACTGAATGTAAATGCAAAAAAACTTTAAAAATGTATATGGAAAAGAATATATTACAGATATTTATGACATTTATCTTATCTTAATAATTGATAATTCAGGGTTCTAATCACAAATTAAAATAGATTATGTAAATGTGGAAAGTGAAGAAAAGCAAGGGAAATAAAACCGAGGGTTTTTTTTTTTTGGAGTTTGATGGATTTAAACATTCATACATTCATTCATTGAGTGAATAAGTCATCAAATATTTATGGAGCACCTGTATGTCAAGGTCTGTGCTAGATACAGTCTTAATAAGGTAACATACAACATCGGGGCCCATGAGAATGTTTCTTATTCATGGGCCCAAATAAACACAGAAATATATATAAAGTGGGATAAGTTTATGAAGGAGAAGAAATCAGTGGTACAAAAAGGAAAAGTGAACACTTTAATTTGAGTAGTCAGGGTAAGCACCTTAAGGTGCTGAACAAATTTTAAATTTCATCAGTAAAAAAAGAAACGAAAAGAATGAGGCAAAGGACTTGATAAACCAATATGGCATACTAACTCTAACAAAAATTATAATTTACAAAGCTACATGAATTCAAATGTAGTGAAACTACCATTGAAATCAACTTTCCTTTTATTGGAATAAAAATAAGCATCCTGAATTAAACAATTAGTGCTTAGTAAATGTAAAAAAATGTTTTTTTTTTTTCCCCCCAGAGTTTGGAAACTCAACTAAATAATTAAGGGAAAAAATCATTTCAAAGGCTCATCTTATACTTCAAAACATATTCCAAGCTAATAAAATGCTTAAGTGTAAATGCAACAAATATCAATAAGAAATAGAAGTATGGCTTTTCAAAGTTATATATAGTCAACATTTCACACAGCATAAGAGTATGCATAAAATAAAAACTTTCTCCTGGTCCAGACATACAATGCTTTTTTCATATGCAAAACAGATTGCTGTTAAATTTTTTATGTATCCTGAAATGTTCTCTGTATATAAAAGCACATGTATGTGTTATATGTACATAAAACATATGTATACATATATGTCTATATATAAAACCATACTTTTCATTTTTATACAAATGGGAGTATTATATACCCAGTGTTAGTTTTTACTGAATAATGATGCAAATCCATTTCTATCACCAAACTGAATAAAGTCATTCACCATAATTAAATATTTAAAAATGTTTAAGTTATTTATCATTTCAATAAGTGAAGCCTGGGTGGCTTCAGCAGGTTAAGCATCTGCCTTGGGCTCAGGTCATGGCATAGAATCTGCATCAGGCTGCCTGCTCCCTCTCCCTCTGCCTGTTGCTCTCCCTGTTGGTGCTCCCTCTCCTTCTCTCTGTCAAGTAAATAAATGAAATCTTTAAAAAAAATAACTGGAGAATATTCAACACCTATTCATAACTAAAAACTTTTGACTAAGAATAAAGGAAACTATAAACTTCGCAAACAGCATGTGCAGAGAATCCTACAGCTAATACCACCCTTAATGATATAAATTGAATGCTTTATCTTTAATAAGAATGATATGGGAGCACCTGGCTGTCTCAGTTCATACAGCATGTGACTTTTGATGGCAGGGTCATGAGTTTGACCCCTGGTTAAACCCCTGGTGTAGAGCTCATTTAAAAAAAAGAAGAAGAAGAAGAAAGGAGGAGGAGGAGGAGGAAGAGGGGGAGGAGGAGGAGGAGGAGGAGGAGAAGACAAAAAGACAAAAATGTCTCCTCTTGCTCCCTTATCTTGGCATCGTACTGGAGGGTTCTGCCAGTATAATAGGACAAGAAAAAGAAATAAGAGGCATAATCATGAGAAAGGGAGTACAATTATCATTATTCATAATTAACAAAATTATGTATTTTAAACACTCCCAAAATTACTATAATTAGTAGAAGCACAATCAAATACCACCACACATCTAGTAGAATGTAGAATACTACAACACATTTAGCAGCACACCATTTTTTAAAAATGAGTATTTCTGTATGCTCACATGCAGGTCCATATGTAGAGCAAAAAACTAGGAGGAAAAACACCTGTTTCTCACTAAGTAGGAATATCATTTGCCATCAGACAATATGTATTTATAAGTAGATGAACTTTGTGGCAAGAGACTTTTATGTCTTGTTTTTCTGTTGTCTATATACATAAGAAACAACTAGATTGTTTACAGGATTATTTATTAACAATCTTCTCTCCACCAAACCTGCACATGTCATTCTACTATTTTCTAGCATTTTTATAGGTTGGAGAAGTAGTCTGGGCAGCTAACTTTTGTTGCTTTGTACATGACTGATTTTTCTTTCCAGGATGCTTGTAGATTTTTATTCTCTATCCTAGATATTTCAGATATTTTAATGGAAGAAGTATATAATATATGATAATAACAACAGTAGTCTACAAATAAGTATGTGTAAGTATATGTATAAGTATATGTAAGTATGTGTATGTATAAGTCAATTAAATTCCAACACATTTCAAACATCCTCCAATGTATTCATAAGAAACATATGAAAAAAGGCCCACTTTTTGATTTTTGATTGGTTTTGTTTATTTTTGAATGAAGAAACAGAGATACAGGGAGGTTAAATATTTTCCCAGCGTACTTTCCTGAACAGTCAGCAATTAGACCCAAACAGTCAGAAATTAGACCCAAACAGTCTGGTGCCAAATTCAGTGCTTTGAATTGCGAGGCTGTAAGTTTTGTTCTCTACAATAATGGGCAAAACATTTAATATCAAAATTCTTTATCTTTTAGAAATAATATTTACAAATAATTCATACAATGTTTTTAAATGACTTCACCCATGATATGAGAATAAAATAGACATCCCCATAGTGTAGTCGTATCAAATAAATGATGTGATATAATTCATCTCAATATTCTTGCTGTACCAGTGTGCCATTTATCACTCTATTCCTCTAAGCTGCAGATCTACCCTCTGTGGGCACTGCTTGGGATATGGAACATTTCTCCCTTGCTAGCTGGCAAGACAGTAAGTTTCATCAGTGGAGGACCCTGGAGGGATCCTGGAGGAGAAACTGTTCTTGGTTTCTACGCATCCTCTCTACTGGCAGGCTCCTGTAGTGCTCTGTGGCCAGAAGCACATGGCACCTCTCCACAGGACCTCTCTTAGCACCCGAGAAGGTGATTTCCTGGTCAGTTTTTCAGTGGAGCCCCTCAGTGAATATGTCCGCCATCCAGTGGGCACAGGAATGTCCTCTCCAGTGCAGTCTGACTTTCAGACTTACAGGTTAGGGATCCGTTTCCATATTTGGTTCTTCCTTGGGTACTTGGTGTTTCCCTAGAGGTCATAGCTACTCCCTGTAATCTGCTTCTTGCACATTCCTTACAATTCTATTTAGGTCTTTGTACCCAATCGCATTACTCTTATCTCCTGTTACAGCTAATGATTCTTTAAACATCCCCCTTTAGATTTACTCTATGTTTCTTGTCTCCTCATTGAATTCTTACTGGGAAAAAAAACCGCATTAAATTCTATAAAATACAAATGGCTATTTTCGTGGTTGAATATCTGTATGTGTATTTGTGGTTATTTCTGAACCTCCCAGTCTTAAAATGTCCAAGTTTCAATAATCTTATTTATATGCTAGAAACAGCAACACCTATCTTCAAGGATAGGAGTAGATAATACAAATGTTTGTAAAAATACTTTCCATGGTGTGAAAGCACAATAGAAATGCAAGTTATTATTATGAGAGAGTAACGTCTGTGAGAGTGGGCCTATTTCTATCTTGCCATTCGTTGGTACCCACTGTCTCTCACAGGGCTCGGCACACTGTGGGTACTCACTACATGTTGGTTTGCTAGACAGATGTGTGTATAAACCCATCTCTATTACTTCGTTTCATTTTTGTTAGATCTATTTGAACTGAATTTCAAAAATGTCACATAAAGCAACTGCTTTCAACTTTGCAAAAGGTAAATATTATATCATAAAATATACATAATATTATTCAACTATATCCCAAAGTCTTCTGGAATCTTGCCTCAAACATATATGTTGTTATAAACAAAGATAGAAAATATGGAGCAAACTATGTGATCAGAGACCAAAACTTTCGTGCACTGTTTAATTTAATTAGCTATTTTCAGGTGCATTTTGTAATGTTATTCACTCTTTGCAACCTGATAAGACACATATAATTGACTATAATTCTTCTTTTGTTATCTTTAAGTGAAAATGATAGTTTCTGATGGCTAACTGTTTATATTATGGCATACCTTGAAAACTGTTTAAGGTATTTTTTAAGTGGATAAATAACTTCAGATTTGATGCCCTTTATTTTTAGGGAGAAGAGAAATTACTTTCATAAATTGTTTTTCACTCTCAATAGTCTCTCCTACAATATTTTCACCAAAAATTTTAGACAGATATCAAGCTAAAATATGTCACTATGGCCAAGAGGAAGCCATAGTATAATTTTTCCCTCTTTCATCAGTACATGGGCTTGTGTACATATACACTGTTTGTTCCTTCCATTGTAACATTTTTTTCTTAATGATCTCCAGTAGCTTTGTCAAGGATTTTCATTGTTCTTTGTTTTTTCCCTAAGAGTATAGAATTAGTAACATTTCACAAGCTGCACAGATTATAAAGAAAAAGAAAAGCAAGGATTCTGGATTGCAAACACTTTTTCTCAAAGTAATAAAAAATTACTTATTTTTAGGAAACTTCGTGTGTGTGTGTATGTGTGTGTGTCTGTGATGTTTCTAAAAAGAAAGGAGACAAAGGAAAACCTCTGAGCCATTATATGCTTATATTTACACAGTGTACTATATGTGTAGACATTTCCCTTTTGCTTTACATAAATTAAGAACAACATCTGTATAAAGTAGATACTGACTTTGTGATTTAACAACATCCCACTGAATGTTCTAGAATCTCATGCTATCCCGAACAAGAATAATGAATTAAATCAAAAACACACCTGAAACACATATTTGTCTTATGAAATATGTAATAAATAAATAGATAAGGGAATGAATGAATGGATGAATAAATGGAAGCTGAGAGTTTTTGAGGGACAGATTTAGCAGTACACAACTAGGAACATTGGGCCCTCTCATGAATTGACCACTTTTTTCAAGAATGTCACTGCTTTGTGTGTCTATTAAGAATGTTTGCATCCTTCATTACATTTGTTATTATAAATAACAAAGCATAGTCAACATTTCTAAGTAACATTTGGTTTGTTTCTATTGGGAATTGGGAGAATATGTAAGAATGGCTTAGCATAGGCATTTTAGACAGTGAATTGAAAAAATAAGCAAGAAGAAATAAAACTCTAAACAAAAAGTCACTGGGCATGGAAGAGGGAAATCCAGAACAGCTGGTGTCATAGTCTTTGAGGCTTTAACTAAACATAGTTTTCTCATCTGTGTTTATTGACTAGCCAAACAGCTGGTCATGTTTTGCTTCAATTATCATTTTAGGTTGATAGGTCAGTTTCTCTTACTCTTCAAGCCTCAGTCATTTAAAAAAACAATATGCTATTGACAGGTCATAAAAACGTGGGCGTTGGCAGCTCTGTTTAACACAAAATTTCTTCAGAGCTCATCATTTCAGTTGTATTAGAAGTATAGTCCACAGCTGATCACCTTGCCTCAAAGTGGGAAATCATGGATTCGCACAAACAACATTCCTTGCCTGTGTGCTAGGCATAGAGTAGGCAAGTACAACTTGTCTTGCACTTGATGATCTTAAGGTTGTTTACTGATTCAAAGAACCTGGAAACAAACTTTTTTTTTTTTTTGAAGATTTAATTTATTTATTTGACAGAGAGAGAGATCACAAGTAGGCAGAGAGGCAGGCAGAGAGAGGGAGAAGCAGGCTCCCTGCTGAGCAGAGAGCTCCATGCAGGGCTCTATCCCAGGACCCTGAGATCATGACCCGCTGAAGGCAGAGGCCTAACCCACTGAGTCACCCAGGCACCCCTGGAAACAAACATCTTACAGAGATGTTTTAAAATAGTTCACTCTGATTATAAATCTATCTTATAGAGGTTTTACAGAATGCACTTGCCCTGGTTGGCAAACAAAAACTCTTGTTTTAAATTTCTATTAAAACTACTGCCATTTTGAATGCTATGCAGCATACTTTTCATGTAATTATTCCAGGTAATATTCACAGTATGTCCAAGAGATACTACTAATAACTTTATTATCTTAAAAAGTAGAAAACTAAAGCCAAGAGTATTGAACTAACTTTCTTAGATTGCACAATTTTTACATGCCAAATACAAGATTTAGCCTGGGCTTGCCTATCACCAAAGTATATTTTCTTTTCTTTTCTTTCTTTCTTTTTTTTTTTTTTAAAAGATTTTACTTATTTATTTGACAGAGAAAGATCACAAGTAGGCAGAGAGGCAGGCAGAAAGAAAAGAGGAAGCAGGCTCCCCACTGAGCAGAGAGCCTGATGTGGGGCTCAATCCCAGGACCCTGGAATCATGATCCAAGCCGAAGGCAGAGGTTTTAACCCACTGAGTCACCCAGGCGCCCCACCAAAATATATTTTCAAAAATTTTATCACATGAGTCTGTATATGAAAAGGATACTCTCATATGTTCACAAATTATAGCTGTGTTCAGTGATTCCCAATATTTCAAAATTAAGTAATGTATTTATTAAGTATTCTGAATGTATACTACACACAGGGCACATACTGTAATGTAATTGTGAATAACACAGACAATAAATCATAACAGTGTAGAACATACCAGAATCATCATATAGATATATGTAGAGGATGACGGTGCTATTTTGAAGGAGGGCCTGCATTTGGGGGAGCATCAGAAGGAGATATCCTGGGATCACGTCATCTGTCACTCTAATGCCAGTGGCTCAGGACACCAACTTCCCTTTAAGCCACTCAGCATTTTCTATTTTGTAGAATCCTGTACTTCTCAAAGTGATTACATAGGGGGACATCAAAGAGGTGAAAAATTTTCCACAGACTAATGTCTCTTATTAAAACAGCTACTCACATATCTAGAGCTGAGGTTTCTACCATACTGTCGTTCCAGTCCTGATTAATGATAGTTTGACTTGTCTTGCTTTTCGAGTCCAGGATATGCTGGGCATAGAAGACATACCAAATCTATTGTTGTGAGGAAGTAAACGATTATAAATATATAAATGAAGTGTATAAAAAAAGCAATAATAGCAGGACTAAAAAAAGTAAGCTTGAGCTGAATGAAATGAAAATAGATAGTTGGAACAATTCTATTACAGAAAGAAGTATCAGGCACAGGAGCTTCTTCAGGAACTGCTGTAAATTGATTTACAAATATGCCAACAGGAAAAGAGGATTGATATCACTTCTACAATCATCTGACAGCCTACTAGCACATAAAGAATTCAGAAAATATCTTGCCAGATTCAAGAGCTAACTCTATGGAAACCCAGTTAGAAATTCAATTTTAAAAATTATGTTTAAGTGGTTCCCTTGTCCCTAATAATCTCATAGCCACTCAGGGGACCTAGTTTTCTTCCTTTACTCTCACAGTTCATAACTGCCTATTTTGTACAGGATTATGTATTTACTGTCTACCTTCTCCACCAGAATGAAATCCCATTTGGGCAGGAGACATGTTTTTGTTCACTATGGTCTAGCAGGTGCCTGATACACAGGGTCTTTCCATGAATTTGCTGCTTGAAAAAAATGAAGAGTGATTTTATAGTTCTATTAATATTTACTCAATATTTTTGTATACATGTCCCTCTTCTCCAAAAGAAGAGAACATCCGTAAGAACCAGATTATAATCTTAACTTGTATTTGTGTCTTCTGAAAGAGATACTCAACCATTTAGGGTTTGGTGAGTTAATTCCCCCCGGATGTTGCAACATTGCTTCACTGATGCAGATCATTCCAAGACAAAACTTCATCAAATGACTATAATGGAGAGAGAGGGAAGATCCTAGGACTTACTGAAAATAGTTTTGTCTATTTCCATCTAAAGAAACTTTTTGTTAATTTGAATTTTTATAGTACTTTTCTGTGTTTATGTGTCTTATATTGTTAGTCACTTCCATGGTGACTGACCTGTACCTAAATCTTGAAATTTTGATCCCACTCCAGCCCCACTCCAGCCTCTCTCCAAACACAGGCTATATCTTGGTACAAATGAGAATTCAGTGGTATTTTCCCTTAGCAAACAAAAATCCAAGATAATAGCTTACTAGACTATAGTGCAAGAAATCATTGGGGAAGTTTATAAAAATGCACTGATACTCAGAGAGTCTAAATCACTGAGAGTAAGCTACATTTTGCTCTAAACTATAGGTTGCACAGAGAAATCTGAATTTTTTTTTAATTTTTTATTTTTGATAAACATATATTTTTATCCCCAGGGGTACAGGTCTGTGAATCAACAGGTTTACACACTTCACAGCACTCACCAAATCACATACCCTCCCCAATGTCCATAATCCCACCCCCTTCTCCCAAACCCCCTCCCCCCAGCAACCCTCAGTTTGTTTTGTGAGATTAAGAGTCACTTATGGTTTGTCTCCCTCCCAATCCCATCTTGTTTCATTTATTCTTCTTCTACCCACTTAAGCCTCCATGTTGTATCACCACTTCCTCATATCAGGGAGATCATATGATAGTTGTCTTTCTCTGCTTGACTTATTTCGCTAAGCATGATACACTCTAGTTCCATCCACGTTGTTGCAAATGGCAAGATTTCATTTCTTTTGATGGCTGCATAGTATTCCATTGTGTATATATACCACATCTTCTTGATCCATTCATCTGTTGATGGACAACATCTAGGTTCTTTCCATAGTTTGGCTATTGTGGACATTGCTGCTATAAACATTCGGGTGCATGTGCCCCTTTGGATCACTACATTTGTATCTTTAGGGTAAATACCCAATAGTGCAATTGCTGGGTCATAGGGCAGTTCTATTTTCAACATTTTGAGGAACCTCCATGCTGTTTTCCAGAGTGGCTGCATCAGCTTGCATTCCCACCAACAGTGTAGGAGGGTTCCCCTTTCTCCGCATCCTCGCCAGCATCTGTCATTTCCTGACTTGTTGATTTTAGCCATTCTGACTGGTGTGAGGTGATATCTCATTGTGGTTTTGATTTGTATTTCCCTGATGCCGAGTGATATGGAGCACTTTTTCATGTGTCTGTTCGCCATCTGGATGTCTTCTTTGCAGAAATGTCTGTTCATGTCCTCTGCCCATTTCTTGATTGGATTATTTGTTCTTTGGGTGTTGAGTTTGCTAAGTTCTTTATAGATTCTGGACACTAGTCCTTTATCTGATATGTCGTTTGCAAATATCTTCTCCCATTCTGTCAGTTGTCTTTTGATTTTGTTAACTGTTTCCTTTGCTGTGCAAAAGCTTTTTATCTTGATGAAATCCCAGTAGTTCATTTTTTCCCTTGCTTCCCTTGCCTTTGGCGTTGTTCCTAGGAAGATGTTGCTGCGGCAGAGGTCGAAGAGGTTGCTGCCCGTGTTCTCCTCAAGGATTTTGATGGATTCCTTTCGTACATTGAGGTCCTTCATCCATTTTGAGTCTATTTTTGTGTGTGGTGTAAGGGAATGGTCCAATTTCATTTTTCTGCATGTGGCTGTCCAATTTTCCCAGCACCATTTATTGAAAAGGCTGTCTTTTTTCCATTGGACATTCTTTCCTGCTTTGTCGAAGATTAGTTGACCATAGATTTGAGGGTCTATTTCTGGGCTCTCTATTCTGTTCCATTGATCTATGTGTCTGTTTTTGTGCCAGTACCATGCTGTCTTGATGATGACAGCTTTGTAATAGAGCCTGAAGTCCGGAATTGTGATGCCACCAATGTTGGCTTTCTTTTTCAATATCCCTTTGGCTATTCGAGGTCTTTTCTGGTTCCATATAAATTTTAGCATTATTTGTTCCATTTCTTTGAAAAAGATGGATGGTACTTTGATAGGAATTGCATTAAATGTGTAGATTGCTTTAGGTAGCATAGACATTTTCACACAGACATCGGTAATATGTCAGATCTAGAGTTCAGAATGACAATTCTCAAGGTTCTAGCCGGGCTCGAAAAAGGCATGGAAGATATTAGAGAAACCCTCTCGAGAGATATAAAAGCCCTTTCTGGAGAAATAAAAGAACTAAAATCTAACCAAGGTGAAATCAAAAAAGCTATTAATGAGGTGCAATCAAAAATGGAGGCTCTCACTGCTAGGATAAATGAGGCAGAAGAAAGAATTAGTGATATAGAAGACCAAATGACAGAGAATAAAGAAGCTGAGCAAAAGAGGGACAAACAGCTACTGGACCACGAGGGGAGAATTCGAGAGATAAGTGACACCATAAGACGAAACAACATTAGAATAATTGGGATTCCAGAAGAAGAAGAAAGTGAGAGGGGAGCAGAAGGTATCCTGGAGAGAATTATTGGGGAGAATTTCCCCAATATGGCAAAGGGAACGAGCATCAAAATTCAGGAGGTTCAGAGAATGCCCCTCAAAATCAATAAGAATAGGCCCACACCCCGTCACCTAATAGTAAAATTTACAAGTCTCAATGACAAAGAGAAAATCCTGAAAGCAGCCCGGGAAAAGAAGTCTGTAACATACAATGGTAAAAACATTTGATTGGCAGCTGACTTATCCACAGAGACCTGGCAGGCCAGAAAGAGCTGGCATGATATTTTCAGAGCACTAAACGAGAAAAACATGCAGCCAAGAATACTATATCCAGCTAGGCTATCATTGAAAATAGAAGGAGAGATAAAAAGCTTCCAGGACAAACAACAACTGAAAGAATTTGCAAATACCAAACCAGCTCTACAGGAAATATTGAAAGGGGTCCTCTAAGCAAAGAGAGAGCCTACAAGTGGTAGATCAGAAAGGAACAGAGACCATATACAGTAACAGTCACCTTACAGGCAATACAATGGCACTAAATTCATATCTCTCAATAGTTACCCTGAATGTTAATGGGCTAAATGCCCCTGTCAAAAGACACAGGGTATCAGAATGGATAAAAAAACAAAACCCATCTATATGTTGCCTCCAAGAAACACATTTTAAGCCCGAAGACACCTCCAGATTTAAAGTGAGGGGGTGGAAAAGAATTTACCATGCTAATGGACATCAGAAGAAAGCAGGAGTGGCAATCCTTATATCAGATCAATTAGATTTTAAGCCAAAGACTATAATAAGAGATGAGGAAGGACACTATATCATACTCAAAGGGTCTGTCCAACAAGAAGATTTAACAATTTTAAATATCTATGCCCCCAATGTGGGAGCAGCCAACTATATAAACCAATTAATAACAAAATCAAAGAAACACATCAACAATAATACAATAATAGTAGGGGACTTTAACACTCCCCTCACTGAAATGGACAGGTCATCCAAGCAAAAGATCAGCAAGGAAATAAAGGCCTTAAACGACACACTGGACCAGATGGACATCACAGATATATTCAGAATATTTCATCCCAAAGCAACAGAATACACATTCTTCTCTAGTGCACATGGAACATTCTCCAGAATAGATCACATCCTCGGTCCTAAATTAGGACTCAACCGGTATCAAAAGATTGGGATCATTCCCTGCATATTTTCAGACCACAATGCTCTAAAGCTAGAACTCAACCACAAAAGGAAGTTTGGAAAGAACCCAAATACATGGAGACTAAACAGTATCCTTCTAAAGAATGAATGGGTCAACCGGGAAATTAAAGAAGAATTGAAAAAAATCATGGAAACAAATGATAATGAAAATACAACGGTTCAAAATCTGTGGGACACAACAAAGGCAGTCCTGAGAGGAAAATATATAGCGCTACAAGCCTTTCTCAAGAAACAAGAAAGGTCTCAGGTACACAACCTAACCCTACACCTAAAGGAGCTGGAGAAAGAACAAGAAAGAAACCCTAAGCCCAGCAGGAGAAGAGAAATCATAAAGATCAGAGCAGAAATCAATGAAATAGAAACCAAAAAAACAATAGAACAAATCAACGAAACTAGGAGCTGGTTCTTTGAAAGAATTAATAAAATTGATAAACCCCTGGCCCGACTTATCAAAGAGAAATCTGAATTTTAATAATCATGCTAGGAGGATGATTTGAGAACCTCTGAGCCAGATCATGAGTTGGGAGTCTAAAAAGGATGTTTTATGCAACCTTGCACTGTCAGTGCCTACGTCTGACACATAATTGGTGTTTACAACCTCCCTTAAAATGTAGATGTCTATGCTCCCTAGGCAATCTGTTTTTTCATGATATATCTTCTTTTGTTAAACTCTTTCCGCCACAGAATTCAGTTCCTATTATTTCTTGCCTTATGCTTTGGCTTGGCCACAATAGAAATTCAACCTATTGACTTATATTTAATGAGAGCCTTCTTTACACCATTAACAACTTCCAATGTCACTTAAGATATCTGAATTGTTTATTGAGAGTCAGTTGAACACATAAACTTAGGCAAAGTCCTATAGCCACTGGGACCCATCCAAACTGCTTAGTAACAAATGAATAAAAATTGAATTCACTCTTTTACAAACCAGAAAAAGAATCTAGATTTTGTTTGTCAGATAATGCAATGTGATAAACTGAAATGTTCTTAAAAATAAATTTTATTTCAAGTTATATGATTTTTTTTTTTAAAGATTTTATTTATTTATTTGACAGAGAGAGATCACAAGCAGGCAGAGAGGCAGGCAGAGAGAGAGGAGGAAGCAGGCTCCCCGCTGAGCAGAGAGCCCGATGTGGGACTCGATCCCAGCACCCTGAGATCATGACCTGAGCCGAAGGCAGCGGCTTAACCCACTGAGCCACCCAGGCGCCCTCAAGTTATATGATTTTATATTAACTCTCCTAAAATACTTTATTCACTACTATTTTAAAATTGTGACTCTCTAATAATCTTTCACAAAACTGAACAGAAATTAAAACACTGGTATCTAAAAATATGTGCAATTGAACAACAAAAGGACAGTTTCACTGCCCCAGTGACCATATTTTAATATGATAGTTTTTGTTCATGTTATTATTAAAAAATTTAAACTTAAAATTTTTTTATAGCTTTTTACAGTTCTTAAGCTCATGGATATATAGGCTATAAAATTTTTAGTATCATAGTACACATTTACTTAGAAAGTTGTCACACTCTTAGAGATTTTTCTATTTTAAAATTTGTTAGTAATACATGAACAATGTTTTCTTGCTGTTAAGAATTATAACAGTACCGCAACCTAAATGATACATCTTAGAAAGTTCTCTATATCAGTACCAACTGAACTATCCCTTTTTTAAAATTCTGTATAATATTTTGTGATATGAACAAACCACAATTTACTCATTCCCCTATTAATAGTTATACAAGTTTTGTCCAATTTTTTCTTATAAAATCAATACTGTAATAAATACCCTCCATCATTGTTGGTTGTACTCATGCATAATGTTTCTTTTACATAAATAGATAAAAGTTGACATGGAAGTTTTTGGCTGATGTTTTGAATTTTAATTAAAACTATTGGGGCACCTGGGTGGCTCAGTGGGTTAAGCCTCTGCCTTCAGCTCAAGTCATGATCCCAGGGTCCTGGGATCAAGCCCTGAATCAGACTCTCTGCTCAGCGGGGAGCCTGCTTCCTCCTCTCTCTCTGCCTGCCTTTCTGCCTACTTGTGATCTCTCTGTCAAATAAATAAATAAAAATCTTTAAATTAAAAAAAAAAAACTATTAAATTGTCCCTCCAAGAGCGCATACCATTTCTGTTCTACCACCACCAACATATGACACGGTCTATTTCTTATATATGATACAAATGTGAATTGTTACACAACTTTTTTTTCATTTTGATGAAAAATATTATGCTTATTATGTTAATTTTATTTTTTCAATTGTTTGTAACGCTTTTCACATTTTCATGTTTATTACCCATTTATAGTTTTGCTTTGGTTTACATACTTTGCTCCAATTTTAAATTTGCTTGTGTCTTCTATATGCTTCCTATATATCCTGGACATTAACGTTTTGTTGCTTATATGTGCTATATTATTTTCTTTCTTTTTTTCTAGTTTTAAAATTAATTAATATATTGTTCATAGAACAGAAGTTTAACTATTTTTGTGATGTCAATCTCATATTTTCTCTTTCTGGTTTCTGTTTTTAGTGTTTCTTACAAATTATTTTTCCCCCTCTGAAGGCTTAATAAATATAACCTTCTATAATTGTTCTAATGTATGTTAGAGTTTTGAGTTTTATGTTTGGCACTTTAAAACATCTAGAAGGGATTTTGTGTATGATGAAATGCAGGATTTTATTTGTTTATTTATTTATTTATTTAGACAGACAATTATCCAAGTCCTATTTCGTGCTAGTCTATCCATTTTCAAGAACTTGAATGCTAAATGTTTTACAAACTAAATTCCATAGGATACAGGATTCCCCTTCTGGAATCTCTGATTCATACCTGATGTCTATGTAGGTATAGTTCTACTTTATTATACTTGTTGGCTCTTTTTTTTTTTTTTTTAAGATTTTATTTATTTATATGACAGAGAGACAGATCTCAAGTAGGCAGAGGCAGGGAGAGAGAGAGGGGGAAGCAAGCAGGGAGCCTGATGCGGGACTCAATCCTAGGACCCTGAGATCATGTCCTGAGCAGAAGGCAGAGGCTTAATCCACTAAGCCACCCAGGAGCCCCTACTTGACTCTTACGTAGCCCTGTTTCTTATCTATATTGTGACTTTTGATTGTGAGCTCATGTTCATTGGAACTTTATCTTTGGGATTTTATTGAGGCCACAGTTGAAGCTACATTTCTCCAGAGAGGATTTATATTTTGCTTTTATTAGTCATTTACCAAACTGGATCCATTATAAATTAATATTAAAATTCCTTAATAGTTTCCTGTCTGTAATATATATAAAACTAATGGACTACCTGTTCTAATACCATCTCCCATAGTACAGTATGTCAGCCTTAGGAATGGAGAATGAAGATAGTCAAGCAATGAGTTGAAAGTATTATGACTTGTTGGTATAAAATAAGTTTGAAGGTGGTGTATCAATTCTTCCCTGATGTTTATGAAAAGCAATGGTCCTACCAAGTCACAAGAGAGTGATTATATATCCTCTAATAAGTCTGGACTATCTAGAATTTTAAGTGCTGAAATACTAGACCAAATAACTATTAAACAGAATGAGTTTGGCAAGAAAGGATTTTTTGTTTTTTTAAACAAATGGAACAACTGGTTCTTTATCTTAGGCAATACAAAGTTTATGGTATTCTCTAAGAATTTCCAAGACCCTCTGGCTAGGACTTTGTGTACTCTTCTAATTGAGGCCTCATATACTATTTCATCAGTTTTGTATTGCAAATAAAGAATCCTAACTGTGACCTGCAGAATTTATTCATAGAATATTATTTTAGCTCCATCCCCATATTTATAGATGTGGAAAAAGAGTCAAATATAGAATCATGTATTTCTTCACAAAGAGAAAGTTTCATGTGCTATTATTATTTGTGTTTCACATTTATTATTAATAGGTTGTTATTATTAGAATTCATCATAGACTCTATATATTTTAAAGGGCATATGAATCTGCATTAACCAGGAATAAGAAGTTTTAAGTTAAGTACTGGTAATTAATTTTAAGTTAAAGTAAATAAGGTATTTCTAATATTAAATATCCATACAAATTTTACAGGGAAGATACACATTTTTAATAAATATATTTGGCCCAAAATCTGAAAATACAATTACATCACAAATTTCATATATTTTGAAAAATGGATTTTTTAAAAAAATCATTAGTTAGTGAATACTCTTAGTGGCTTTTTGCCTTCTTCACATATCTGGGGATATCTAGAGTTTAGGATTGCCCCTAGAATGTTTCTATCATAATGAAAAATAGCCAAATACTGCACTTCTTTAATTTTGTAACATTTTTTAAAACATGTCAACGAACATTTTAATCAACCCTGAAAGCACAAAAGTTAAGTGTTCCCTTTTCATTTAAACCTGATATCCTTGTTAATCTGACAGCTGAGTATAATTAACCTGAATTGTTTTACTATAAGCTTAGAATCTAGAACTTTCTCTTGCCCTACCTCATGGGGATAGAAAGACATTTATTGAATTGCTATGCATCAAATATATAAAAGCATCCCTATTTCATCTCAGATTTCTTACTTTCAATGCTCCTTCATGATTTTGCTAGATCTACCTGGAATTTTCACCTTTCCTTCTCAGTAAATGTTTCTTGAATTTATGGATATTGCTACTACTTCCTTTCTGTCTTTCTTTCTGACACCACCACCACCCCCAACAACGACAAATAATTCTTTAATAACTGGACTCTAGCTACTTCTCAAAAGATTCATAGAACTGTTTTATTGTTTTTTTTTCCCATTCTCTTCTCAATTTTTTCTCTCCATTCTTGTTTTGTCTCTCTTTGTTTCTTTCTCTTCCTCCCTCCCTTGTCCTCTCCTCTCTCCCTCTCACTCTTGATTCCTTTCTTTTTTCCTTCTTTCCTTTCATTAAAAACTATTGCACCAATGCATTCTCTTAGTCATGTGCTAATCCTTAGTGACAGAGCTTTTCTTCCTTAAACCCAACTAGGATTGCATCACCAACACCTGTCACCAAATGTGTCCAGTATGGACCTTCTGCATTCATGAACCTCTAACGTTGCCTTTATTTTGGAACACTGATGGTTATTTGAGCTGTGCCAACCTGGATAAACACATTGAATCATAAACTCAATTTAAGATGTTGGGTTCTTGTGTTTCACCTTTGCGCTAATATTCTAATTCCAAACTATTAGGTAATTCTCAAGTCCCTTTCCCTAGAATAACCAATTCCTGTTTGGCTCCCATGTATGGACTCCACCTCTTCAAGCCAGCTCTGTGATTCTGCCTGTACTCCTTGCCTCCTATCTGGATCTGTCCTCTGGAGACCACAAGAGAGCAAAAAATACCTCAAATATGCAAGACCTAAACTGAGGATCAAAGGGAGAAGTAGTTCCATACACTTCGCATTGGCAATAGCGATAAAGTATAAGGGTTTTATTGATGTATATCTTTCCTCTGCTTCAAGTTACTAGGTAGAAACTAGCAGTATAGTTGCTCTATTGATGGGAAAGAAGATCACCTAGGGAGGATTCTGCTCCAAATCTTCCTGACTATCAGCAAAATAAAACTTTGTATGCTTTTAAGAATGAAAGAAACGGGAAAATATTTTTTTTCAAGTCTTAGCTTAAATGTCATCTTTGTGTTATGGCTGATCATAACCATTCCAATAAAAAAATGCAAATCTTCACCATGCCCAGTTCCCTTTATCACAGTTGTATTTTCTATAGAACTTACTATCTTCTGGTGTGTAATTTACTTCTTCATTATTTTATTGTTCAGGGTGTGTCTCTGCCTGTTATAATACAGGTCACACAAAAGCAGGGCTTTTCTTCTCTCTCTCTTTCTTTTTGGTCTGTTTTATTCATTGATGTCCCCAATCACTTAGACTAGTACCTGGGAGATTTAGACAGTCAAAAAATACTTACCGAGTGAAAGAATAAATGGGCAAATGAAAATACCACATCAAAAATGTTCTCTAGGAATAGATATACATTCTGACTCTATAATCAGAATATTTAAAAACAACAGTTCTTTCCAGCTGCAAGGAGGTAAAATGAATGAATGAGTTTTAAGAGGGATATTTATATTTGTTGTTCTCTTTCTTTGGTGGCATCATGTTTTAAAATTAAGTATGACCATACACAAGCTCAAAATGAGGTCCTGGGATTTTGATTATTAATCAGTGGAAATTATCCAGCATTCCAAGGTGCTGATTTATAGCCTCCATGTGAAAGACCTCATGAATAGACCTTTCATTACAATTTCCTCAGAATAGCAAACTCCCAGCTGCCCCTTCCAGTGGAGCCCATGATTTAACTCTGGAATTTGTTTTGACTCACAGACTATAAAAGCAACTGAAAGGAACATGTGGGAGTCATTGAAAAACTTCAGGTAAAACCCACTTTAAGAAAGAGGGGGGTGGGGGAAACCATCTAAATAAACACATGAAACATACCAAATACTTATGATATGTCAAAAGGATTCTTCATTTTATAAAGGGTGTTATCTCAGGATTATTTTATTTTATTTAAGATTTTATTTATTTATTTGAGAGAGAGAGAGCTCAAGCAGGGGGAGGGGCAGAGCAAAAGGGAGAAACAAGTCTCCCCACTGAGCAGGGAGCCCAACATGGGGCTTGATCCCCGGATTCCAAGATCACAACTTGAGCTGAAGGCAGATGCTCAACCTACTGAGCCATCCAGGCACCCCCTCAGGATTATTTTAAATTATGCTTCACTGACAACATTTTTACTAATGAAAAGTCTCCTATGTGAGTTAAAATGACAAGGGTGTTTTATAGGAGATTGTCTGGGGCATGAAAGAAGATATGGAGCCTGTGTTGGGAGTCTTGGGTCCACTGTGGTATTTGTATGGAGATTAGGTCTAAAGCCTGTTGTCTGAGTCTCATTAGTCAGAACAAATCAGTCAGAGCCGATGGCCTTCAGTGGAGCTGCTCTATGACTAAATGTCTGATTTATTTATGTTTCCAAACAAAGTCCTTTTTTTAGTAAAGGAATATTTCTGTTAATTTTAAAATATCCTATTACTGCATTTCCTTTAATTTTGTTGACTTTAGGTATTTAGAACATGGTTTGCTTCCTGACCTGAGAGGATTCATATTCCCAAGAAAATTAAGCCCTAGAAAAGACATTACAGAAAAATGCATAACCTCACAGTAGATATTTCTGTTCCAATGGTAAAAACTTCTTTTTCAGTATGCTAAAAAGGAAACACAGGTAAAACGGTTTTTTCTTTCATTTTATCACTAGGAAATACTACAGAGAGGAGACCATCACAGCTCTTGAAGGCAATCTTTTTAATATGTGGATTATTGATACCGATTTATTTTACAAACATGGATTATCTTTACACATATCCACATACATTTTAATTAAGGTAAATCTCAGAGAAAGGGTAACTTAAAATCAACAACTAGCATCTGAATCCCTTCCAATGAAAAGGGTGGACAAGTTCTTTGGAGAAATGACATCTGCAAAGAGCAGGCTGTCCAAAACAGTGACCATTTAAATTAATTAGGATTCAATAAAATCAACAAGTTGCTTTGTTGCACTAGTGATTTTTCAAGCGCTTAATAGCCACAGTGTGCTAGTGGCTAGTGGTTAGCACATATATGACAGCAAACATATGGAGCACTTCTATAATATAAAAGCATTTCTCTAAAATGTCCTTAAATGATTTTAAGTGAAAAGATATATAAATAGTAACAGACATAAACACATATATTGCATATATATCAGTATTTCAGAACACTGATAACTGAAAGGATCCCACCACCTATAGAGCAGTAGAAAATTAAAAAAAGAAAAACCAGAGCCCTCAGTTTGATTTGTAAAATCTATCAGAGAAGATGAATGGCCATTCTAAGAATAAAGAATGAATCTGCTTTAATGGAGCAGAATAAAAAGAGAAATACAACAGGTAATTTCTAAGGTTTATTACAAAAGCCTTGAAAGAGGGACTTTGTATATTTTATCTGTTAGCATTTTACATGTTGATGACTTAGAAGATTAATATTAAAATTATGGTTTAGGGACTAAAAGTGAAAAGCAGGTAATTATCATATTAAAACATTTAAACTTGATGGGCATTACCCAATCACCTATGCTCTTTGAAGCACCCTTTGATTCAGAGTTTTTCTGCAGAAAAAAATAAATGTCTCACTCTACATACAGGTAGATCAAACTGAAATAGATCAAACCATATAAATAAGATAGATACTTAAATAAGATAGATACTTATTTATCTAAGACTCCCAATAGTCACTCTCCAACTTACTGGTTTTAAAATATCTAAAAGAAATTTCACAGATAAGATTTTATATCACTGTGGTACAGTTAGTCAAACCATTTATATGAATTTGTTTGTTTCTCTTGTATCTATTACATCACTCAGATTTGTCAAATTATGGATTTGTCATGCTTGACATTTAATTTCAAGTGAGCTGAGTCTTCCTAGAATCACTGGAACAACTAACAATTAGAGTACATCCCAAAGAAAATGTGAATGGAATGCACCAATGTTCACATGAAGCACTATGATTTTTTTTTGACACATGTGTATCTGTAAGGAAAATGGAGCAAACACAATAGAAGGTAGTAGAAGCAATCAAACACAACCTGGGAGTCAATGGATTATCAAGCATAGAAAGAAATCTGGAGGGTTCCCAGTGCCTTTCTGTGCAGCTACCCAGGACCTGTGGTTGAGGATAAGCGGTAGGAACTAATCCAACAGCCATTGCTATTCCTGAGTCCTGAGATGCATCCTTTGAGCCATTTGCATTGATTTTACTTAATTCTAAGAACGCAGGTCATTAGGTAGCTACATTGTGATGATCTATTGAAGTCTCTTTCTAAGATTCTACTGTTTATGAAAGAGCTATAAATAAATATTGCTTTCAAGTATGAAACCCCTGAGACTACTTAAGATGTTTAGCATGTGAGCTATCACAATTACTCATCTGATCCTACATTCTGACATCTTTGTTCCCACTTTTTATTCAGACACACATGTTTATCTTCTTGGAACAAATTCTCTTTGCAGCAGAACAGCAACATCAGTGTACTCTTCAGTTGTGTAGGTTTTGTCAAGCCTGTCAAAGCCTGTCAAAGCTACAAGTATTAAAAGGGCCCATATTTTTGTCCCACCAAAGATAGGAATTTTGGGCACCTTGGAAGAGTAAAAAGGATCCTATAATGAAGGAAGTTTCTTTCTTTTACAAGCAGTGACACGTAGAAATTACAGTGCTTGTGCATTGTGCAGATAAAATAAAAGTTAGCTGCCATGTTCATCCCTAGTGCCATTTTCCCACCCAGTGTTTTTCAGTTTAGCTCTTGATATTTTCAATATACTGGGAAATTGAAACCTGAGGTTACTCTTAAATTTAAGTCATATATTGACACTCAATAATGGTTACCTTCCAGAACACCTTTTTAAGTGTGTAAAATAAAGAGGCTTTTGAAAAAATCTTTGCATGGGATCTAAGAAAACAGAGGAGAGAAGCAAGGCAGGCTGACTCAAGGTGTTTATGTCATGAGACACTGGTCAGTTTGCCAACCTCATCTTTGCCTCCCTATGCTAAGATCTCCACAGGGCAGCATCTGAACATAAATCATTCCTAAAGCTTCCCTTTTTTGGCCTCTTCTAATCTAACTCTATTGCATTCAGCCAAGTACACATTAAGTTGAATCACAAGCCCAAAATACGTGGAGTAAATTCCTTAAAAACTGATACTAATCATATGAGGATATCAAATGGGCATACATAAATGAACTTAAAATGAAAGCTAGAAATTGAGATCCCAAATCACCTGTATTTAGAAATCCATGTCTGTCCAGTTCTTTGGCAAACTCCCCTTTAGTCTTCCCACACCCACCTCCCACTCCAAATTACAATACTCAATCAATTAGCATCAGAATAGGCTGAATAATATATAAAATTATCCAGAAGTGCATAAAGTTCCTCAGACTTGAATGTGCCACATGAATTATCTGAGGATCCTGTTAAGATGCAGATTCTGGTTTGATAGGACTGGTCTGAGGCCCCGAGTTCTGCATTTCTAATATGCCCCCAGGTGATGCTGATATTCTGAATAGCAAATGTTTAAAGCTGAGCATTATTAGCTTTCCCAAATTGTGAACTGCCTGTCCATGCTGATTGGCAACTTGACTTCCTAAAAGTCGTACTGATTAGGACCTTTAACAAATGTCACAAATACTCTAATATGAATTACTTGGCTGAAATGAAAAGAAAGCAAAATGTGACGAATCAGAAATAATAAATGATATAATTTCCAACAAATTATTTGTATTTTGCACTTCTGTCATAGTTGAAAATTTTATTAACAGTGTAATTTCTAACATATGAGCTATTAACTTTTTAACGACATTTGTAAAAGATTAATCAAATTTATGAGGTTTTCTCTTAAATTGTGACACTCTCATGTCACTTTTTATTCCAAATTCATTAGGCACATTTGGTTTAATTGTCTGAAAAAAGAGATGCTGAAGGCATTTTTAATTTTTTTTTAATTTTGCCATTGACAGTTGCTTATATTTTATCCTTTTATTATCCCACAAAGAGAGACAAATATGTTTCCTTTCTTTTCACAAAAGAAACAGTCAGATGATGGCCAAATGATTGTTCAAAAAGTCTAATACTGAAAATGCTTATTGTGCTAGTTTAGAATCAATTAAAATATATTTTATTTCGCTTTAAAAATTACTGTAACTATAATAGGGATAGAAGTACTTAAATCTAACTCTATTTTTCCTAAATTGTTTCTTGAGCTATATTCTCTCATTTTTTTCTTCTTAATTTTGAAAACAAAACCTTAAGTATTTTCTTATTAAGCACTCATGTTGTACAATATACAATCCCAAGAAATCACATCAAAATATTGTGCTAACCTTCAAAGATGTGGCTGTGACCACTTTCAGGTGACATCTTGTCAAAGGATGTTTCCTCGCCTTTCTTGTCTGAATCATTCACAGAATCATCGGACTGGCTCCCAGGGTAACTCTTAAATGTTGGTGAACATAAACTTCTCTCAATTTCCACTTCCTGTTAGAAGACATTAAAGGGATGCATATTAAAAGCTATCAGTGGGAAACAGATGTGGTTTTCAAGGGGTTTAGAGGCAGGAATGGGGGGGGGTCCCATGACTGATATTTTCCAATATGCTTCGGGTAAAATTTTTAGAACTTAGCCAAGAATTGCAAACACATATCTGACACTGAGTTTACTTTTCTGCCACTAGTTCCACTTCTGAATTATCTTTTCTTTCATGTGCCTTTTTTCACTCTCATAAAGGAGAGAAAGTGGAAATAAGGGTCACAATACAATGTAATATATGTTAATAGATGCAACTTCCCAAGACATGAGAAATGTCCATGAGGGACTTCAAAAAAATAGCAATATATTGACATTAAGTGCTTAGGAGAGAAGGAAATGAGGTTTTTTTTTTTTTTTTTTTTTTTTTTTTTTTTTAATGTCATGCTTACCATGTAATAATAATCCTAGAAATTACAGAGCCCCCAAATTACAAATCCATTCAGCCACCATATAGTAAGTAAGTAAGTCTGTCAATTCATAAAGATTGCAAAATTACTTCTTCAAGATAGTGGCTTCAAATCCAAGCGATAAAAGTCCCCCCACCCAAAAAGGATAAAGAATATTTCAAATAGAGGGAATCTACTATTCTTTATTTTATAGATTAAGTAATAGAATCTAATAAAACAAACCACATCAATCCAGATTAATCATTTCAAATAAAAAAAACTGTAAAAAGCTTGTAAATGAGCTAAGACAGCTTGAAAAGCAAAAGTATATATATATATATTTTTAAAAATCAAGTAATATAGTGAAAATTGTCTCAATAGCTACTCATACATTTTAGATTTTTGTATATGAAGTTATATTTTCTAAACAACAGCAATTCGAACAATGATGTGACAAATTGCTCTTCCCATTCATTATATCTAAAATATACTGGAAGGAATGAGTTAAGTCTAAGAGACTGCTATAAACTCCAGAATATCTCTTAGAATAGATATACACTTTCTATGTCTATGATAGGAGGGAAAGGCAAGGCTTTTGGAAAATAACTTCTTAGCATGCTTATGTTTTCTAATTTTCACATCCATTTACATATATCATCATATCAAATGTATATATCAATACATAATTAGAAAATAGTGGTATGCATTTAATCATCTAATCTTCAAATACCCTCCAAATACATGATATGTACTATCTTCATTACTGTGAACTTGGTCTGGAACTAAAAACATTTACAGGAGAAAAACAGAGGAAAGGGGGTTTCCATTTTTTCAGGGCATTGCCCTTAACATTTGTGCTTGCAACTACTATAAAAAACCCAAAGTTCCATAACAGTAGTGACGTTTACGCTGTTGAGACACAATGTCAGACATGCCTGGCATGGGAGTGTGAGCTCTTTAACTAGTGAACATGCAGAATCCTCACCTAGGTTCATTCTGGTATCCTCTCTCCCGGTCATGTAAATTGAGTGCTACGAAATGGATGCAGTATTCATTTGCCTTTGTTTCAGCAATTTAACCCAACTCCTAGCACCAGCAAAAATAAAAGAAGATAAAGAGAAAATGAAGATGCCTAAAAAGCAGTGATTCCTGTTCAGAAAATTTTGTTTTGACAAAGGGTGGAATACTAAATATGGTCCCTAGACTTAGTTCTTGACATAAAAAGATCACCTCTCTGTTTAATATAGAAATATGGTAATGTGATTTGGTGAAACTGTTCAAAAAAATATCTCAGCCAGTGATGACACTAACTTACGCTATATTGGTGTTCTCAACTTCAAATTCACAAATGCCAACGATACATCATATACCAACGTGGTAAAAGACCCCATAGTCCACATATGAACATGATAGACCTTTTTTCCAAGCCTTGACCTTCAGATCCAAGTCATTCTGTGGCAAGTTCCTTAGAGTGAATTCCTTAAGTCAAGTAGGAGGGAAGGTTTGTGCAGGGACAGAAAGGATCTTAGATAAGGTTGAACTGGGTTATCTCTAATTACAGCAGCAATCTGCTTTAATCTCTTTTAATCTGTTTTTACGTACTGTTTCCACAAAAAGACTTACTTCAAGTAAAAATCTACATGCTTAAACAAATGCACAAAACACCAGTTTAGAGGGAAAATATACAGCACTTGATGATGAGAAATTTGGATTCAAGCCCTCTCAATATTTATGAAGTTGTGTGACCTTGTTTGGGTTCCTTGATGTATCTGGAACTAAGTTGTCTCATATGCTTTGTAAAGAGATTTAGTGACTAAATATCTAACATTCATCAACCAACCATTTGTAGTGCATTTTTATCTGAAATAAACAAAATAAAAGGTTATTGTTCATCTTTTGTAGCTTCTACTCTAGTGAGGGAGACAGTAATATAGCACATTAATCAATGTAAATATACAATTATGTACAGATCAGAAAAAAGAGGTATATAAACAGTAAATGTCTATACTGGGGGAACTAACCTATTGAGAAAGGTCATGTAAAACTCCCTTGGGGAAAATATCTGCAGCTGATATTTGAAGAAGTGGGGCTTAACTAAGTGAAGAACTTTTCAGGTGGAGAGAACAAAATGTGCAAATGTCCTGGGTGGGAGGAAGCTCAGTGGCTAGAGATGAGACTGAAGCAAGGAGCCTGAAAGAGACCAAGACACGGGATGACCTGCAGTGGTGGGTAGAGGTTAGAGTATGATCTGGAGGGCCAAATTAACTATTGTGGTCCTAATCAAATGGGGAATTACTGAAGAATTTTAAACAAGTATGTGCACGCACACATGTGTGTGTTCATGCATGCACACATGCATATGCACACATGAAATAATTAAGTTTGCATTGTGAAAAGTTCAGTCTTTTCCTAGAGTAGGTTTTTTCAACATTGGCATCATTGACATTTTGAAACAAACAATTCTTTGTTATGGGAGCCTATTTTGCGCATTGCAGTATATTTAACAGCATTTCCTGTTCTACCTAGTAGATGCCAGTAGCATTACCCCTCACAGTCATACCAAATCTTCTGCAGGGAGCAAAATCACTCCTGTCTGAGGATAGTGCTAGAGTAGGATAGACTGGAGGAAGGTCAAATTATACATGGGAAGATCAGTGAGGAGCCTGACAGTGCTCCAGGCAAGTGATACCCATCTTGGACAGAGTAGTGATAAAAATAGAGGGGAGTGAACTAAGTGGAAAGCTATGATGCAAAACTGACAAGGTTAGCTAATGGATTAAGTCTGAGGGGAAAGAATTTCATTTTTCTTTCTGGCAAATACAATGAAAGGGATTCTAGTATTATTAAACAACTCAAAGCACCGGAAGAAGGCTGGTTTGGGATAAAAGACAGATCATGAAATGGGCATCAAGAGGTCCAAATGGCATCTGGATGTATAGCCTTGGAGCTTAGAGGTAAGGTCCTAACTGAACAAGCGGTTTGTGAGTTGTCTGCCTCTTAGTGGTAATGGAAACACCAGATATGGATGAACTTGCTTTGAGTGTGATGAGAAACAAGACCAGGACCAAGCCCTGAAAACTGCTGACATTTAATTTTATAGTAGAGGAGCAAAAGCAGACAAGAAGAAACAAGAAAATCAGAAGGAAAGGATATCTTTAACAATATGGAACTCTTATTAAGAGTGTAAATTCAGTAAGGACTTAAATATGTCCTTTGCATTTAACAACTTGGATATAAACTTTTGAGCAAAATGATTTGGGGGAAGTAAAAAGGTTGGAGGGCAGATTGCAGTGGGTGAAGGATTGACTGGGAGATAGTGAGTGTAGATAAGCTCTTGAATAAATTAGTGTTAAAGTGGAAAGGAGAAATAGAGCAATAACTTGAAAGACATATTTTGTATAGTTTCATTTTCAAGGGAGAGGCTGTATATGTTGAAAAACCAACTGGAAGGATTTGGTGAGACTAAATTTTAACAGACTTCTGGCTATACAGAAGAAAGATGGAAAAATAATAATGTAAAACTCCTGAGAGGGGCAAGAAGATGGAACCCAAAGCACAGATGGACATATAACCCAAAGATAGAGAACATAAGGCATTCTCGTTATCACTGAGGGGAAGGAAAGTTACATTAATGTATATATATAATCTGTATGCTTAGTAGCCTCAAGATAAGTACACTCCTGTCTGACATTACTTATTTTCTCTGATAGGGTGTGAGGTCTGATGAAAGTGGGAGGAGTATTTGTAAAGAATAAAGAAAGTTTAATTTCATTGCTGTGGGGAATGGAGAAGTGAGATGAGCAGACAGAGATGACCATGGGTAAAGCTGCACTGGGAACTCATTTGGAGTTGATGATATTAAAATTACAGGGCTACACGAAGATCCTGTTGAGTGACTTTGTCTGAAAATTCTCCACAGTTTTACTTCAGGGGATGACGAAGTAGGGAGCTGACTTCAGCCAGGTAGAGGTTTTGTGAGGAAAAAATGAAAAGAAAATGTGTGCTGCAGGGTAGGCTAAGGTCCACATGGGAGGACAGGCACAAGAGAATGTAGGTTCCTGTTAAGACAATTGAGAGACTGACTGGGAATGATACACCACGGAATGTAAGATGGATTAAAAGGGAAGAAAGTAAAGGAAGGGTAGATTGGAAGACAGTAAAAGGATCAACAGGGTGAAATCATGGTGAATTTAAAGACTGCTGGTACTGTGAATACTTGGCAAAGCAAATTGGAAAGAGAGGAAACCAAGATGTCTGCTTTGGTGACTTGAGTAGTAGAACAGTTATAATGGCTAGGATCTGGTTGTGACCACTAAAATGGAAGCAGAGAGGATAGAGGAGAAAGTCATTAAATAGGAGAAAAGCTAAAAACTCAGAGGACAATGGTCTCAAATAACATGAGGATTCAGGGATAGTGAGGTTTTTAGGGATAGCCATGTTTCTCTTAAGCATGAAGGTAGAAGAAGCACTTAGAAAAGAATTGGAGGGTACAAAAGAAGTTGCTGATTATGGAGAAGTAATACCAGAAGCACTGGTAGAAGCTCTGGCTTGAATAATATCTAAATAAATACAATTTCTCAATAATGTCTATAATTTTTTCTAGCTTTAAGACATCTTGAATCCAGGAAGATATGGAAAACTTAAGCTGAAAGGAGAATGAGATACCTTTTTTTTTTTTGTTATTTATGTACATTTCTCTCTTTAACATAATGTATAATTATAATCTTAGAAGATAAATTATGTGTTTTTTTTTGTAAAATGAGAATGGAAAATGACAACCTTTAATTATGAGCTACCATTTACTTCACAAGAGATCAGGGTGCTATGTAGGATCATCTAAAATATTCAGAACATCTTACCAGGAATTACAAAAGAAAATGGTTTGCCTTATTACCTTATATTTTTTTCATCTTAGATTGGATCCTTGAGTGAAGAAGTCACTGAGGAGGGAGGAGGTGAAAGATGAACACAGACTAATAAAATGAAACTTTTTGCACTTGTCTATACTTAAAATGCTGAGCTAGTTCATGCACATTCCCAAACTCAGTGCATTCTTGCCTTTAGAGAAATAAAAATGTTGAACGAGGCAAATGCAGGAAGTTTTATGCCGATATAAAGAGAAGGGCAGAAAGAAAGACAGAAAGAAAGGGAAATTACCAAAATACAAGGTACAAGAAAAGAGATCTTTTCATAATGAATTCTGTTACACTGTGGGGAAAAGGAGGACTCCAATCATGGCTTGAACAATGCATGAACGACAAGAAGATTGTTGTTGTTGTCTTTAATACTTTATTTACTTATTTGAGATAGAGTGTGTGGGCGAGAGAGAGCAGATGCAGACATGCTGAGCAGGGAGCCCAATTCAGGGCTCGGTCCCAGGACCCTGGGGTCATGACCCGAGCCCAAGGCAGATGCTGAACTGACAGCCATCCAGGCACCCCAAGAAGACTTTTATATTTCCTTCTTCCCAGTCCCTTTCCTGGAAGACTTTGCCTCCTCCCTCTTCGTACTCAAAGTATCCCTTCTTTCATAACCCAGTGTAGCCTCCTCTATGAAGCTCTTCCAATCATTTCATTCTATAATCATCTTTCATTCATTCAAAAAATATATATATATATTTAAAGATTTTATTTACTTATTTGACAGACAGAGATCACAAGTAGGCAGAGAGGCAGGCAGGGAGGGGGGGAAGCAGGCTCCCCATGGAGCAGAGAGCTCGCTTGAAGTGGGGCTCGATCCCAGGACCCTGGGATCATGACCTGAGCCGAAGGCAGAGGCTTTAGCCCACTGAGCAACCCAGGCACCCCCAAAATATATTTTTTTAACATTTAATATGTCTCAAGCACTGCTTGAGGCACCATGAATACAAAGATAATTAAGGTGCACGTTGGGTCCTCAAGAAGCTCATAGTCTAGTGGCAGAGACAGATGTACCGACGGAACCTTATAGTACAAAAATGAGTGTGTAATAATAAGGAAACATAGGCACATAATAAGGAAACATGGACATACATACAATAATGAGACACGGACACACAGAAGGAGGATTTCTGGGTCAGAGAAAACTTCCTGAGGAAAGTTGTATCAGAGCTGAATCATGGGCTAGAGTTGAACTCCATCCTGTAACAGGAAACCTTGAACATGAATTAAATAGGGGTGACAGGGTTATGTTTATACTTTAGATAGATATATTTGTCAGCAATACGAAAACTATATACTAATGGGATAAGATGGCAAATCGTATAGAGGTAAGTGTAGTAAGGAATTTATTAAAATTTCCAATGAAGAAACAGAAAAAGCCTACAACAAATACTGAGTAGGGAAAGGAAGAGAGAATAAGAGTGAAAGAGAGAGAGAGAACACATTAAAAAATATGTGAGCAAAAATTAGTAATTTGTAGGAGGAGTAGAAAAATTCTAACATAACTCATAGATGTTCTAATTTGGTGATTCTTTGAAATTAATATATAAAGATGAATCTCTTCCCTCAAACAATCAGAGCCTCAGTGAGTGAAGTCAATTTCAGGTTCCCTTTTAGACCTATGACAATGCACGAGGTGATCTAGCAGGGACCCTGGGACATCAGTCTTGTGACAGTACTGCTCTGGTTGAGAGTCACAGGGGGAGGAGTCTCACAAACATATAGTCCTCTGTTCCTCCCAATATACATTTCACACATGAAGGTGAAGCTGAACCTTTTTCTGGAAACACTGATAAAGAACAACACATTCTCTTGGTTTAAAAATGATGCCTGGGTTTCACTGTTGAGGGTCTGGCAGTAAATGAAGTTTTCGACACGTTGAATATGAGTTTTCCATGAGACATCTAGATGAAGACACCCAGGAGGCAGTTAGATTTCTCAAAAGAGAAGTCTGTGTCAGAGTGAAAGATTTGGGACTCATTAGCAAGAAGGTGATAGTTATAATAGTAAGAGTCTATTAAATTACGCAATTAGAGCATTTAAAATAAGTGCAGCGAGCTGAGAAAAGCAGCTCAATGGCATTCAAGGGACAGGCAGAGGAAGAGTATCTGGGGAGGCAATGAGGAGGAAGAGTCAGAAACAGGACCACTCCCAGCCCACACGGTACCCCTGTGTGAATTAGTAAAAAGATGCCTCTTCCTCAAGACTATTTACCCTTGTCTTTCAGAAAGTTGTCACAATAGACTGATTTTGTTAGATCAGAACATGTTACTGCCACCTGCTGGAGATTGCTCTAATAGAAGTGCCACTACTTATTTTTGACACGCACCTCTTTCCCTCAGATGTGTGATCTTGGGTGGTTTACAATCTGCACAACTGTATATGTACCCTCTTCAAGGAAGAGTAAACACCACGAACACCAAGGATGTAGAGCATTTTAAAGACAGCAGGGAGTTTAGAGGAAAATAATCAATGAACCAACCATATCCCCTGGTTTGGGCAATTATGAGGTGACCTAGGTAAAAACCATAGAAGGAAAACTAGATAAGGTAGTTCGTCTAGAAAGGACTGATAATGAACAGAAACAATGATATAAATAATCCTAATCCAGTGGAATTTGAATTTTCATAATAATAATAATAGCAGGAGAATATTGAATACTCGTTACATATCAGGCACTGTTTTAAGCACTTTTCATGTATTACACTCACGTAATCATCATTTCAACTCTACAAGAAGGTCTTATTACCCCATTTTAAAGTTGATGACACTCAGGCTCACAGAAGGGGATGGACAAAGGCATAGAAGGTGAAGGTGATATGGAGATGTGTACGGAGTGGGAACAAGATCAGTGCTATGAGCCTTAGTGGTCTTTCTCATTTCTGAGGAAAGCTCAAGATGAGTCATGTGAGGAAAGGTAGAGGGTAGTTTTCCCATAAGACCCAGTTTGGATTCAGAAGGCCAGAGTTCAAGGTGAAGCTACTCCATTTAATAACAAATTCACCTTGGCCAACTCTTAACATCCTTGAGACTCCGGTTCCTCATCAGAAGAATGAAGACAACCACTGTCTACTCCTGTTTACAGACTTTTACAGGAATTGCTGCAAAGCAACAACAGTAGTCCTCACTCACATGCTCACGTGCAATGTCACCTTCCACTCCCCTGTGGAGAAGTAGTCTAGTACTCTACCTCTTTGAATCAGGGTAGTCCCTCTGGCGGCTTCCCCTAATGAGTACAGCAGGTGTGCTTACAACTGGCTACCATGGAGTAAAGGCCCTGAAGAAGGGGAGGAGAGGAGAAGTGAGGAGAGAAATCTGGCAGCACATGTGATATGCAAGTGAAGAATTCTTGTAGCTTCCAGCCAAGTCTCGTGGAATGCTCCCTTTCAGAAACACCACTGTGCTTTGAAAAGCTCAAACCACTTGGACAGATCGTTTGTGGGTGCTTCATTCTATAGTCCCAACTGATTTCCCAGGTGAAAGGAGCATCAAAACCTCAGGGTGTGTGAGCCACTTTGGCTGTTCAGTCCTGTAGAGTCTTCAGATAACTATGAACTATGGCCCTAGCTCACATTAGATGGAAACTGCAGGGAAGATCCCCAGGAAGAACTGTCCAGTTGAGTCAAGGCAACCCACACAACCAGGAGAAATACAAATAAATTGTATTAGGTCACCAAATTTTGGGAGTGACTTGTTATGTAATTAAAAAATAGCCAGAAAATATTATCCTTACACAGTTCATATCCTATTGTTCAGCTTGTGTGGCCCTCATTTTTTTACTCGGACATAAGAAAATGAAGAAAAAATATTCCTTGAAGAAACCATAAAGGATAGCATTTCTTTCTTTTCTCTTTCCTTCCTTCCTTCCCTCCCTCCCTCCTTCCTTCCTTCCTTCCTTCCTTCCTTCCTTCCTTCCTTTCTTTCTTTCTTTCTTTCTTCCTTTCTTTCAATATTTACATATTTATTTGAGAGAGAGAACACGAGGGAGGGGCAATGGGATAGGGAGCAGACTCCCTGTTAAGCACAGAGCTAGACATGGGGTTACATCCCAGGACTCTGAAATCTTGACCTGAGCCAAAATCAAAAGTTGTCCGCTTAACCGACTGAGCCACCCAGGTGCCCCAAGGCAGGCATTTCTTTAATGTTACTTTGTGGTGATTGCTCTGCTCTACGTACATTGTTTTTATTTAATACTTCTAACTGTACCTTGAGGCAGTTACCTCCGTTTTATAGTGAAGAAACTAAGGTTGGAGAGCTAAGTGACTTGCCAAAGGCCATATAATAGAAAAAGATAAACCTAGGTCTCAAAAGCTGGCCTGGCTCTAAATCAGTATTTTTCATTGCCACATCAGTGTGTCTTGCTAGTGTAATTTATTGATTTATCTAGTGTAATTTGTCCTGGAAACTGAAGTAATATGGGTTAAAATTGGATGGCAGGTGAAGTATCAGCTCCGTAACTGTTGTAAGTGTGTCTTCTTCCTCTTCATAACTCTCAGCATTATGCCTTATACACAGTGAGCATTTAAGAAACATTGAGCTAAATTTTCAAAATCTCATGACATTTTATATTTGCATAGCATCCAGGACCAGAAGCAAGGAAATAGGCCAATACAATAACTAGATTGGGAGATCATAATGATTGTCACAAATATGATCACACTCTAGATGCATGTCACCCAAGAAGGGGCAAGAGAAACCACTCCCTCATTTTAACCACACTTGATAAAGAATTTTGATGTGGGGTTTAGCTGCTGGGTTAACTGGGCTGCCTCATTTCCCAGGAACTTCTCAATAACTTGACATTTAGAACCTTTTAGCCTGGCTCTGCCAGGTCCCACTGGTGTGAGGGACCATCCCTCTGGCTGTTCTCAAACAACACCTAGTGTTTCCTGAATCATCTCTGCACTTTCTGTTCCTCCTGTGCTCATGTGTACTTGTCTAAAGAGCACTCTCCAATGACCCCACTTGCCATGATTTTCTACAGAAATTACCACTGTCTTTTCCCATGAGGCTCAAGGGCCACTTGCTTTAGGAAGCCTGCCTGTAATGGCACAGCTAAGAGTAATCAATCCCTCCTATGTCAAAACTCCTCAAGCATTTGCAGGCTCCTTAGTGCATTTTTTCCATTCTGCTTTGTATTCTAGTCATTTTTGACACATCTTGTTTTTCCCATTACACTGTCAGCTCATTAAGGACATGCTTTATTCATCTTTATAGCCCACATGGAATCTAACATATTGCTTTCCTTGAACACTGCAGATACTTACTAAATGTTTGTTGAATGGACTCAAGTAACTTGGATTCTATATTCACATAAAGCATTCAGAAGAAAATACAATCTAAAAATGTCCAAAGATGGGGAAGACATGTCTCAAAGAGTGAAAGGGGCAGACATAAAGGAAACAGGCTAACTCCCTTGGGTAGAGAAGGAAAACAAAATTTACACATGATGAACCGAAACTTTACTGCCAATACTTTTAAATGTCCCTTCAGATAGAACTTAGCACCTGAAATACAAAATAACTACCGTAATTTTTAAATGTTTAAACAAACAAAAATCCATGATATACAGGAGAAATAATAGGAATACTAAAGTTATCTATAAATGAGAAAAATATGCATTTTTTGTAAAGCATTATACAACAATTCCTTTTTTTAAAAATATTGATTCATTAGTTCTCATGATATTTCTATTACCCCTTCCAGAATGGGTTTAAATATTGAATAAAAAATAGAAGCTACCATTTTCTAGGGAAGAAAATATATCAATTTTTATGATTTTCATATTGCTTTTATCAATCCTTATTTACTCTGTGGCCATAAAATCAACACCATACATGTCACTCCAAGAGGCACTTTCCCCAAGTAGTTTCCTGTTTCTATTCCCACGTGCTCAGCATATCCAGCCATGTTAATTAATTCATTTCACTTACTACTGTAATGCACTGAATGGTGTGTCTCTCCCTAAATTTGTATATTGGAGCTCTAATACCAGGAACCTCAGAACGTGACTGTATTTGGAAATAGGACCTTTAAAGAAGTGATTAAGTTAAAACAAGGCGATTTCAGCAGGCCTAATCCAATCTGACTGGTATCCTTACAAGAGGAAATTGAGACCCACAAAGAGATGCCAGGGGAGCACATGCACAGAGGGATGACCATGCGAAGGGGTAGCAAGCCAGTGGTCATCTTCAGGCCAATGAGAGAGGCCTCAGAGGAAACCAGTGCTGCTGATACACTGATCTTGGACTTGTGGACTTCAGAACCGTGAGAAAATAAACTCTTCTTAAAACCCACTCACTGGTGGTATTTTGTTATGGCAGCCCCACCAAACTAATATGCTCCACTCAGACTGGAGGGACTAATTATATAAACCAGCACGGAATATATCTACTAAATTATAAGTTCCTCAGTAGCTTTAAATCAATAGATATATTTAACTGATTGTATCTCATCAGCAAGACTAAAAACTCCTTGCTAACTGCTACTGATTCTGCTGCACATTACTAGATGAAAATAACAAAACAACAAAATCAAAGTGGTTGCACACTCATATGAATGCACATTTGTCCCACCATGTTTATTCTGCATTGGGTTTAAGGCTCACGTGTGCTAAAAGGTGTGCAGGCTGTAGATTCTGAGACAAAGCCACAGGCAAAGGTAGCCTAGCTATTTTATAACCTCCTGATCAAAGTGAGATACAGTCTTACAATGCTGAATTTTTCAAACACATTCTCACTGTAACTCTGCCTGCATTCTAGTCAACTTTATTAAATTTTGACAGATTTTTAGGTCCTCGGGTGAAATGAATACAAGTACCATCTGGCCCTTGACAAGCCAGCACAAATTAAGGCACAGTGTCTCATAGAATTTCCTGGCGTAAAGACCGAAAACAAAAAAAGTATGAATGCATAAATAGCATTGACCATCAAGGTCATTCTATGTTTTATTTTGTGCTACATTTAATTTCTTGTCATTTAATTCTTGACTCACCACTTAAGGTCATTCTTCACCCGACTTTGGTTCCAGAATGATATAAAGACATCCTGAATTTTATCACTCTGGCATACGATCCCTAAACCTGAGATGTGCACTACAATCCACACCCCCACCCCACCCCATCATTTCTTCTGTAGGACTCTTAGAATGGATGCCATAGTCCTCAGGAACCAGGCTACATCTCCTCTGTCTTGGACCTTTCCCACATAGGAAAGGGGGTTAGGGATGGAGAAGGCATGCACTCAAAAATGTTCTCAAAATAAGACAGTTTCTTGAGTTTCTTCAGATCATCCAGTTTGATGCACCAATCAATCCTTACGATATTGTCAAGGCATTTGATAGACATATTATTTTTTAAAAAGAGCCTTTTGCTCGCAAATGCAGCTACTGGGCAGCCATGTGGCTGCAGACTCCGGGGAACTCAGCCACAGGGACCTCTGATCCCCACAGAGGCAGAACCAGGGGCTTTCAGAGGATGTTCTCTGGTGCCAGTGCCATAGCCAGAGGCCAGTGAGCCCAGACATCCAGGCCAACACCGTCACACAAACCTCACTTCTGGGGCTGGAAACAATGTCACTATTATCTATGGGGAGTCCTCCAACCCTTCAGACTCCTGTTACCCTATTTCCCTGCAGAACGAGCCTGTTCCTCCTCACTTTTAGAATGTGCAGGTGGGTTAAAACCATTCAGCGCATGGTCACCTGCAAAACCTTGTAGTGTGTCCTTTATGGTGAGATGTCATCATCTCTATTTCCTAGGTCGAGGATATTAAAGGCAAAGGTGTCATAATTAGCGTCCAGGCTCACAACCCATTTTTAGTTGGGTCCAAAATTATAATTTATACGTCCTAATTTTTTGAAAGAAGATTTTCTGCATGTGTGCATGCAACATTATTTAATATTCTCAGAAGAAAAACTTAAAGGAGAAGAAAAGCTGATTCAAGTCACATGTGCACATTCCCTAATTTCTTTAGATTAACTGGTCTCATTTAGAAGCTGGGCATGTACACCATCATTTTGCTATCTGCTCTTGACCTAACAGAAAGAATGCTGCAAAACTGAAAGAGGTATGTTTTCAAGTTCACTGAGGTTTCCCATGTACGAAGATAAATCACGTTGCTATTTGAGCTTTGAGTGGCTGAGTGTATCGTTATGCTCTTTTGTTTTTCACTTCTTCAGAGATCACGTTCCTCTGACTTGCTGTGTGCCAAAGAAAGCCTGTGCCATTTTATGCTCAGGGAGAACTGAACACAAATTCCCCATGAGATGCAGATTTTTACTGCTCTGTGCTCTTATTTTCATGCTGGCATCACAATTGGACAGTTAATTTTCCATATAAAGCAGAAATAATGCCTTCTTTCCCTCCTCAGTCAAGAATAAAATCTGCAACTTGCCCTACTCACTCCCATTTTCTTAAATAGGGCCCTAAAGTATTTTATGATTATCTTTATTAGTTGGAGACTATATCCAGGCTTGAAATAATTCTAATGAAAAGAAAACTTCTATTAAAATATTCTAACTAGTTTCAATTGACCATATTACTGGCAATGGAAAAAATCCCTAATGGCTGAACCTTTTAAAGCTAATCTACTTTAACACATTTTCAAACTGATGTGCCATTTGAGATTTAGGTGTTAGCTTGCAAAGTGTTTTCTTTTCCTATTCTTACACTCATTTGTTATTTCATTTCCCCTTAACTTTTTGAAAATGAGATAACCCAGTGATACTCCCTAGAGTGGCATGAATGAATTAAAAACAAATTTCTGCATTCAAGCTCTCATACTAAAGATGCAAAAGTGAAAAATGTGTATTTGTGTGGGTGGTGATCTAACAATTCTCACACTGACTCAGTTCTGTTTATCTGAGGATTACAGGTAAAACATTCACATAATTGTGCTGAGTCAGGGTGACATATTGGCAAATGTGTGGAAGTCAGTCAGACCTGGGTTTAAATCCCACGTTCACCACTTTCCATCTTAGTGAACTTGAGAAAATTACTTCATTTCTGTCAGCTTCTATTTCTTCATCTGTAATATTATGATAATATCACTCACTTTGCCATACTAAATATGGCATTTGGTACAGTAGGCATTCAATACTTGATGGCTACTCCATCGACATTTCAATACAAAATTGTAACAATTACCAGTGAAATGCGAAGCAGAAAACTAAATCTTCTAAATTCAAAGAGACACTTAAGAGATTTCTTGAGGATTTTATTTGATTTCTGGCTGTGAACTCTCTTCTGACACTAAATTGAATATCCAAGAAAAATGTGATCCTTATAAGGTATATATATTTATATTCATGGGCTAATTATGCCATGTTGAGATTTTGTAAGAAAAGAGCCTGATATACATGCTTTTATGAAACTTTTGGCTGTCCATATTTTATAGAAGACAGAGTCTTCTAATTATCAAAAAAAAAAAAAGAGATGGGTTTTTATCTTCTTTCATTTCTTAAGAGCAATTGGGAACTTAAATATAAACTCCCTTTAACTCTTTTTCTTTACTGTAAAATGAGGGCAATGAGTATCATTACCTGCTGTAGTAATAATGAGAATAATTACTTAAAACAACATTTATAAAATGCCTTACATGCCTTGGAGGCAGTGTGCTCTCATTCAGAGTTAGAATTGTACTGAATCAAGGCATAGAAATTTTGAGACTCATGAAATAAAGTATTGCCCACTCTAACACAGTTATTTGCTGTTCTTAGGAAACATAACACTCAGCACCAAGGAGGAACAGATGGCAGAGAAAGCTTTCTGAAGTCCTTCCCTCCTTGGGGACTGTGCTCTCTGCTAGAAATAACAATGTGGAGCTCGAGGAAGCCAGATATGGCCCCTGAGAGAAAGGGTTCATGGAGTGGCACTGAAGAAGTACAGAAAGGACCTCATCTTTTCTAAAGCTTTTCCTGAGAGAGTTCCTGTTTCCACATTACTGGACTACAGATGGTCACAAAATGTCAAGGGAAATCAGCCCCACAGCGACTGAGGTAAATCCTTTTAAAGGCTCAGTAGAAAGTGAAAAGCACCCTAGCACTCAATGATTTCTCATTTCCCAGAAACTCATTTTATAAATCCCCATGAACAATACGACAAGCTATTTTAAATATAGTAGCACAGAATGGGAGGCTCTGAGTGGATTATCCATATCACGTCTTTATGATGCTGAAAGAGAACACAGTGCTCTTATAGGCCAATTAGATCAGTACTTTGCATGGGTGACAGACTGATGTTTAACATTTACAGCAATGTGGGAGACAAGAGAAACAAAATTGTCCTATAAATAAACTGCTGAACTTTAGCATGTGCCATATTAAGAAATTTTCAATCTTCTTAACTCTGAACCTGTGTGCTTTGAATTGTAATGATTTCTGTAGACATTGCAACAATTGTGGGCATCATAACCATAATACATTTGTTCACTCAGCAAATATTATTGGGCACCTAACAAATGCCAGAACTTTGTCAAATACTGAGATTTTACAAAGAACAGTCAAGAGCTTGTCCTTCAAGAGCTCACAGCCTGGCAAAAGCACCAATGGGCCAGGGCAATGGTCTGCGGACACGGTGAGTCGTAAGTGTTGAACTCTGCAAGTGGGCAACGTATACTCCACCTTCACTCTGTTTCAACAGAGAAAGGGTACAAGTCCAAACACTGCAGCAAAAAACAAAACAAAAAACAAAAAACAAAAAACCCACCAAAAACCATGAGTTTTTCACTTAGGAAAAAGCATCATTGTTATGACTACCATCTATCATATGCATTTAGAAATGAGGCCATGGAGACTACTTAGTCTCACATCAAGAGTTGAAAGAGTCATTTGTCATTGGGTTTTTGCTTTCAAAAGTGGTTCTTATTTAGGAAATCACACTTGTGGGGTGCCTGGCTGGCTCAGTCAACAGATCATGCGAATTTCAATCTCAGGCAATGAGTTCAAGCCCTTTGTTGGGCATGGAGCTTATTTAATTTAAAAAAATTAAAAATTAAATTGTTCAAAATAAAAAAAAGAAAAGAAAAGAAATCACATTTGTAAATGGAGAACACCTAAGAAACTAAGTTAAACAGGGTGAATTTAACAACTAATATTCTATGAAGACCGTTAAATTTACCTTAAAATGTTCTTTCTGTCCGTGCACATAGGAAATTAGAGAGGTGACTCTATTTGACCCAATTAAAATTTTGCTCCATTTCAAAGAAATTGTATCTGCTTTCGCACTGAGATGAAACAAAACAGCCATGATTTTTTTCCTCCAAATCTATGAACTTGCATCAACAGTCCACCCTTGTTTCTTTCCTATAGATGATAGCATCCTTTTCTCTAAGGTCATTTCTCTCACAAGCACTCTTATTAGCACACCTTCTGCCACTGTTCATCTTTGGCTTTTGTAGGACTCTATTCTATACAAATTAAATCAGAATCCCTCAGTATGGAATCAGGGTTTAACTACTTTTTAAAACTTTTTTTAGGAGAGGGATACCTGGGTAGCTCAGTCAGTCAGGCACCTGCCTTCGGCTCAGGTCATGATTCCAGGGTTCTGGGATCGAGTCCTACATCTGGCTCCTTGCTCAGTGGGGAGCCTGCTCCTCCCTCCGCTTGCCTCTCCTTCTCTGCCTGCTGCTCCACATGCTTGTGCTCTCTCTCTCTCTCTCTCTCTCTGACAAATAAATAAATAAAATCTTCAAAAAAAAAAAAAACTTTTTTAGGAGATTCCAATGTGCAGCCAAGTTCAGAACACTGTCCTCTTGTTATCTCGGGCATCTTACTTTATAGTTATCTGGCATTTCTAATGTATCTTATCAAAAAAATTATCTAAGAGGTAAAATCAGTGTGGAATGCATTTAATCCACCTTGTGCCTTTACTACTCATCAAAAGTCCAAAGACCGGGATGCCTGGGTGGCTCAGTTGGTTAAGCAGCTGCCTTCGGCTCAGGTCATGATCCCAGCATCCTGGGATCGAGTCCCACATCGGGCTCTTTGCTGGGTTGGGAGCCTGCTTCTCCCTCTGCCTCTGCCTGCCATTCTGTCTGCCTGTGCTCGCTCTCTCTTCCTCTCTCTCTCTCTCTCTGATAAATAAATAAATAAAAATCTTTAAAAAAAAAAAAGTCCAAAGACCAAGATTTAGAGACATATCTTAATATGTGTATTTTTGTTGGATAGAGATGCAAATAATTTCTGGCTGATAGAACAGATAACCATAGGGATTTCTGGCCTATTGCACATAAACAAGTTTTACATCTAACCTAGTAATCTTATCCTAACGCATTTTTGTTGTATTGCTTCTAAATATCTTAGCTTCTTGGATGGCGCAGGAACAGGTCATAATATCTCACTGCTGTCTTTATTAATTAATGAGTTATATAAAAATTTTTGACTTCATGTTTTCATTTGTTATGATTTTGTCTTTTTATAAATTATATTTTAAATACTTATAATTTCTCTCCAGTTTTTAGATTCTTCCCAGAGAACATTCAAGCAGGGTAATGTTTATCTAATGTTAAAATTTAAATAAGAAAACCCCAATCATCTCCTGGGTTTTTTGTTTTTGTTTTTGTTTTTTTCGGTTCTCAAATACAATTTTTTTTTATTACGTTCAATTAGTCAACATATAATACATCATTATTTTTTGACATAGTGTCCTGGTTCTTTTTTAAGATCTCTCTATCTTATTCCTCCTCTGTAAAAGCCCTTGAAAGAACTGTCTACTGCCACAACCTCCCTGTCATTACTTCTCATTTGCACCTCAGTCCTCCCCAATTCAGCCTCTGCTTCTACTGATTCATAGTATCGATCTTCCCATGGTGTCAATCCCATCAGTATCCTCCTTGCTGTTTAAATCAATGGACATGTCTCAGTCTTTAACTCACTTAACACTCTGGGGTCTTTCTTACTTTTGAAATTATCTTCTTCTCTGGGCTTTTCTGACACTGTACTCTTGATTTTTCTCCTATCTCTCTGGCCACTCTGTCTGATTTCTTTCTTGTTCCATCATAGCTCTCTTCTCTCTAAACATATAAGTAATCTCATCTTTGTGATTTCCATCTATGTATTTGTAACTCCTTATCAACCTTGTGGACATCAGTCGGATAAGAAAGAAATATTCTATGTTCATCTTTCCTTACATAATATGACAGTTTAAATGAAAGGTACTAACTCCTTGAAATTCACTAAATACCCAATCTAGCATGAAATATATATGTTTTTCATGACTCTGTACTTATTAAGGAAATTGAATTTGTAATTCAAAAATCCTCCCAAAGAAATATGTAAATTCAAAATGGTTTCACTGAAGAATTTTACCAAATGTTTCTACAAGAATTAGTACAAATCATACAGAATCTCTTCTAGAAAGTAAAAGAGAAGGGAACATTTCTCAATTCATTTTATGAAGCTGTTACTATAGTGACATCAAAACCAGACAAAGGTAGTAACAAGAAAAACAAAACAAAACAACTGCAAACCAACAATCCTCTTAAATATGTTTTATCAAAATTCCTGAAATATTTTCAAATACAATTTATTGTAAATAGAAGAATTTTATATCACAAACAAGTGAAGTTTATTACAGGGATACAAGGTTGATTTGGTATTCTAAAATCAATCTATGAAACCTACCATATTAATAGGTAGAAGAAGAAAAATCTTAGAATCATAAGATTTAAAGCAGAAAAGTTTTTGACAAAATTAAGCATGAATTCATGATTAAAAATCTTAAGAAGTAAATATAAAGTGGGAACTTCCCCAACTTGACAAAAAGCATCTATGAAAAACCTAGAACTGACATGAAACTAATGGTGAACACAGTAATGATGTTTACTATCACTGGCCTGACTCAAGATAATACTAGAAATTATAACCAATACAAAAGGCAAATAAAGGAAATAGAAGCATACACATCGGAAAGGGAAAAATAAAACTGTTCTTATTTGCGGATGACATGGTTGTCTACATAATATATCCCCAGTTACCTACCAAAAATCTCTCAGAATTAGAAAGTGAGTTCAGCAACGTCACAGTATATGAGATACACATGCACAAAAATATTGAATTTATTTATACTAGCAATGAACACTTGGACAATAAAGTAAAAAAAAAGAGTAGATTTCTAATTGTTCAAAAATGAAATATTCAGGTATAAATGTAACAAACTACATGCAGTACTTAGACACTTAAAACTACAAAACACTGATGAAAGAGCTAAAAGAAGAGCTAAGTAAATGGAAAGACATATTGTGCTCAGAATTTAGAAGACTTAGCCAAGATGCCAGTTCTGCTTAAAATAATGGACAGGTTTAACAAATTCCTATGAAAATAGAGCATTTTTTGTAGTTATAGACAAGATTATTCTTGGGTAGGGAAATAAAAGAAATCAGAATAGCTAAAGCAATTTTGTTAAAAAAAAAAAATGGGGCCAAGCAATCGACCTGATTTTAAGAGTTATTATACAGCTACAGTAATCAATACAGTTAGACACACAGATTTATGGAACAGAGTATACAACTAGAAAAAGGTTCATACAAACATGCCCACATAATTTTTGACAAAAGTCCAAAAGCAATTTAATGGAGGAAGGATAGCTTTTAGCTTTTTCAACAATTACTGGAGCCAACTGGATGTCAGTAGGCAAAAACGAAGAAATGAACAACAATAAAAACCCCAAGGTAAACCTCACACCTTACATGTAAATTAAATCAAAACGAATCATGGACTTAAATGTAAAATGTACAATCTATAAGACATTTAGGAAAAAATATAGGGCACCCCTGGGGCTAATAATACATTATATGTTAATTAAAAAAAAGAAAAAAAAATAGGGGAAATTCTTTAGGATCTAGAATTAGTTGAAGAGTCCTTAGACTTGTCACAAAATAATGAACCACACAAGAAACACTGATAAGTTAGACTATATCAATATTAAAAACTTTTGTTCAACTAAAGACCTTGTTAGGAGGGTGAAAAGACAAACAACAGATGGAAGAAAACATTTGCAAATCGCATGCCAAGCGACTGGTATCTAATATATAAAGAACTCTTTAAATCCAACAGCAATTAAAAAAAAAAAAACAAAATTCAGTGAGAAAATGGGTGAAAGTCACAAAGAGCTATTTCACCTCAGAAAATATACAGATGATAACAAGTACATGAAAATATGTTCAATGTCATTAGCCATCAGGGAACTGTAAGCCAAAACTCCTTAACTATCACAACCCATTATCAGAAGGGTCAAAATAAAGATAGTATTAACAGCAAAAGGGCAGGCAAGGATGTCAAAAAACTGGATCCTTTATACATTGTTAGTGGGAATAAAATAGTGCAACCATTCTCAAAAATATTTGTCAGGTGTGGTTTTTTTGTTTTGTTTTGTTTTGTTTTGTTTTTCCCCCCATATGAAACTACCATACAACCCAACATTTGCACTTTTGGACATTGGTCCTAGAAAAATTAAAATATATGTTCACACAAGAACCTGCACATGAAATGTTTGTAGTGCCTGTATTTGTAATAGGCCAACACTGCAATCAACACACATCCTTTAACTTGTGAATGGTTAAACAAACAGGTAGATCCACATCATGGAACAGTTTTCAGCAATAAAAAGAAACAAACTATTTACACATATATTCAATAACTTGAATGGATCACCAGAAAGTTATGCTGAATGAAAAAGCCAATTGCAGGTTACAAACTGCATGATTCCTTTTATAGAACATTCCTGAAATGACATTATAGAAATGGAGAACAGATCAGTATTAGTCAAGGGCTGAGGAGGTAGAAGTAGATGTGACTATGAATAGGAAGGATCTATGTAGTGAAGGTGATAATTTGTATCTTTTGCCAATGTGAATAACCCGGTTGTGATATTGTACTAGAGTCTTTGCAAGATTTCACTGTTAGGGTGAAACACGGTAAAGGGTGAGAAGGTTCTCTAGGATTTCTTCCAAATGTGTATAAATTTATAATTTTCTCAAAATAAAGCCTAATTAAAAATGAATTTACTAAATCATTTGTGGTAATTAGTTATTAATAAAATGTAGATTTTGCTAAGAGTCTATTTGCTCCTCCTTCTCTTTTTGTCCTTTTGTTCATTTGTTTTATTTCTTAAATTCCACATATGAGTGAAATCATATGGTATTTGTCTTTCTCTGACTGATTTATTTCATGTAGCATAATACTTTCTAGTTCCATCCATGGTGTTGCAAATGACAAGATTTCATTCTTTTTCATGGTTGAGTAATATCCCTTAGTGGTTTTATATATATATATATATATATATATATATATATATATATATATATATATATATATATATGGCTGTCTTCTTCCCATTGCATATTCTTTCCTGCTGTGTCAAACATCAATTGACCATACAGTCATGGATTCATTTCTACATTTTTCTATCCTGTCCTACTGACCTATGGGCCTGTAACATACTGTCTTGATCACTACAGCTTTGTTACACAACTGGAAATCCAGAGTTGTGATGCCTCCAACTTTGCTTTTCTTTTTCAAGGCTGTTTTGGCTCTTCTGGTATTCTTGTATCAATGCGGTGCATCATATTGATTGATTTGCAGATTGAGCCCCTTTGGCATCCCAGGAATAAATCCCACTTAATCCTTGTGAATGATTCTTTTCATGTGTTGTTGGATTTGGTTTGCTGGTATTTTTTGAAAATTCTGCATCCACGTTCATCAGGGATATTAGCCTATAGTTCCTTTTTAAGTGGAGTCTTTATCTGGTTTTGGTATCAGGGTAATGCTAGCCTCCCAGAATGAATTTTTGAGTTTTCTTTCCATTTATACTTTTTGGAATAGTTGGGAAGAATAGGTATCAAACTTTAAACGTTTGGTGGAATTCACCTGTGAAGCCATCTGGCCCTGGACTTTGGTGTGTTGGGAGTTTTTTGATAACTGATTGCTGGTTTTCTGTCTTGCTTTTGGTTTTGTTCCTGTTTCACTTTTTGTAGTTTATATGTTTGTTGGAATTTATCCATTTCTTCTAGGGTGTCCAATTTGTTGGCATATAGTTTTTCATAATATTCTCTTACAATTGTTTGTATTTCTGTGGTGTTGGTTTTGATTTCTCCTCTCTCTTTTTCTGTGATTTTATTTACTTTGGGTCTTTTCTCTTTTCTTTTTGATAAGCCTGGCTAGAGGTTTATCCCTTTTATTAATTTTTTTCAAAGAATAAGCTCCTGGTGTTATTGACCTGTTCTAGTGATCTTTTCCCCCCCAGTTGCTTTGGCTGGTTTTATGTGTCTTTGTTTCTTAGTATTTTTCTAGCTCCTTTGCGTGTAAGGTTAGGTAATTTATTTAGGATTTCTTTTGCTTCTTGAGATAGGCCTATATTGCTATATGCTTCCCTTTTAGGACGGCTTTTGGTGCATCCCAACGGTTTGACACTGTTGTGTTTTCAATTTCATTTCTTTCTAGGTATTTTTAATTTCTTTGATTTCCCAGTTGACTCATTAATCATTTAGTAGCGTGTTATTTAACCTGCATGTATTTGTGTTCTTTCCAACTTAACTATAGAGAACAAACAAATGGTTACTAGAGGGGAGGTTGGTGGGAGGACTGGTAAAATAAGTGGTAAGATTAAGGAGTGCACTTACTGTGATGAGCACAGGGTTTTGTGTGGAAATGATAATCACTCTATTGTACACGTGAAACTAATATTACACTGTATGTTAATTAACTGGAGTTTAAATTTAAAAAAGACAAAACAATAGTGATGCATTTGAAATGAACCTTGTATAGATCATGTATTGCTCATCAAATATATTTCCCTAATTAAAATAATTTAATTTTTAAAAAAGTAGATTTTGCTATTCAAATATATTAACATTTCATAGATCAATTTAGCAAAAAATAGTTGAGGAACTTACTTTTACAGTTAGTAAACAGTTATAGTGGATGATTTCATCATTTGGACTATAGGTTTAAATGAGCTAAAAGGTAGATGCAGAATAAGGACAATTGAATGTTATTATAAAGAGGCATTTTGAGTGATCAAGAAAGCCAATTGAAGGTAGCTGTGCTGCTATAAATCCATCATGACTATGACTGTGGGTCAACTGACTTGATTCATACATATGCCTAACACTACTGATAACAAAAACTCAATTTCAAGTAGGAAGAAATAAAATAAGCAACACTAAAATAAAACCACAAAAACACAGTATTTACCCAGCAGTTACTTAATTGGCAACTACAATTATTAAGAACTCAGAAAGGCACATAAAAACAAATAAATATTTCTAAGAAACCGAGAAATGTCACTAAGTTCAAACAATATAGCACAAGCATTTGATTCAGGTCATTACTTTATTCATTTAATTTTACTTCAGAAAAAAATTTCAAATAGCTTGGTTATTTGATGTGTTAGAAGTGGAAAATTAGAATCTGTAAGAGTATATAAATGTAAATTGAGAATATTCTGCAAGGATAGTGGCTATATTGGGGGAAGGAATAAAATTGTTATGTAGAGTTGGTAAAAGTGTGAAGGGGAACTTATAATTTTTATTCTATATGCACCGGTATTTTTTTAAAACTTTTTGCCAGGACATTTTTTCTTCACTAATTTTAAAATGAATGAAGTGGAAAATAAAAATGATACATGAAAAATACTCAGGTAAATTCTATAGCAAAAATTAAGATGATTATCAAAACAAGTAAAAATACTAAAAACTTTCATGAGAAAAACTATGAGAATAAATGACAATTTGTTTTAAGAACTAATCATAGAAGAGTATCATTTCATGTCAGCTGGTGGGCTGGTAACTTAGTTTTTGTTCTCATGCAAAACCCAAATGAACACTTTATAAGAGAAATTCTAAAGGATCCCTAACAATAGCTATAGCATTCAAGGTTTGACTAGGAGTATAGGCTGGCCCAAAAGGGGAATACAGATGAGGGGAGAAAAACAATAATTTGTGCTAGTAATAATGCAGCAGCTTAACAGAGTCTAGTGATAAGGGTAGCTACATTTAAAGTTAGCTACATTTTGGCCTTGGCATTTAATTTTTTTTTTCTTAAAAGTGAAGTCATAAGCATGAGTTTTTATATGGCTAGGCAAGGACACAGCTAGTGTTTGACACCATTTAGCTAAAGTGTTTTCTGACAAATGAATTTCTGTATTTCCTTAGGTATAACTATGTTATGAAAGGTTTCTGTAGAACCAAAATATAAAGAGTAATCTGTTTTTCTACTCTGTAATAACATCTGGTCAAATAACAGCTTTCCTGTAGCCCAGAGCATTCTGTAATATTGGCTAAGTCTGTTTGCTGGCTTTGGGCAACATAAATTCCTGGAAGCAGCAGTGACTTCCTAAATCTCGAGATTTGTTGGAAAATCCTGTTTGGGTAAGAAATATAGAAAGATTTTACTGTGCAAATCCAGAAGAGGCCAATAGCACAGAGCAACTGCAAAGAAAAAAAGAAAAGCTAAAACAAGTTTTGTCTGTGATAGACCATTATCCTCTTCAGATAGCATAGCTAATGATTTTCAATTTGGAAAAGAAAAAAAAAAAGCCAATTCTCCAAGTACTGTGCCAAAATAAGATACAATTCTTTCTTTGAAAGTAATAATAATAAAAAGTTAATCTGGTAGACTGCAGTAGGCAAAATCCAATGGGTATTATTCTTTTTATTTATAGGAATTAATCTTTTGTCTGACAGGCCAGTTATAAAAAATATATATATTGAAATAAAATGGCTCAGGAGGTAAAGAATAAGACCTCAATCTCAAAGGAAAAAATAATTCACTTGAAACACAAAATCTACTTAAACGAAGTCTGCTATATCCTGTGGAGAGACAGGAATTGGGGGTGGAGGGAATTTGACACTGTACATCAAGTCCAAACCAGAGAAGGTGTGTAATGAAAACTGAGTTGGTAGTCTCTTTGTCTTCCTGATTTTTCTGAAGATGGCTTTTTTTTTTTAAATGGAGATTAAAGGAGAGCATATATTACAAATTTATTCTATCTAAAAAAAATTGGTATCTTCACCATTTTAAATGATAGATTTACAATGAAATTGTTCATAGTAATATATCTAGGTTAGTGATAGAGTAAGTGTAATTTTCACACATAGCATGTTTTCAAGCTTTAGCTCTAATTCTTAGCTATCTTGAAGCTAATTGCTTCTTTATAATGTTTATTTGTATGTTAAGTAGTTTATATGCACACCAGCATGCCTGCTATTGTAGTTATTTTTGACAGAAAGTGGTTCACACATTGCCATGTTAAGGTACATAAAGGTGGCCAGTGAAAAAGGATGATCTCAGTCTCAAAGGATTTCTCTGCGGTAGGATTCTGATTATTTCATCTAGCATCTATGCTTTGTTTTTTTGCTTTAAGATTTTATTTACTTATTTGACAGACAGAAATCATAAGTAGGCAGAGAGACAGGGAGGAAGCAGGCTCCCTGCTGAGTAGAGAGCCCAATGCAGGGCTTGATCCCAGGACCCTGAGATTGTGACCTGAGCTGAAGGCTGAGGCTTTAACCCACTGAGCCACCCAGGTGCCCCTAGCAGCTACGCTTTGTAATGCCACTCCATGTCTCACAACTCTATTTCCACAATCTCTAGTTTGCTCCCTGTGAACTGGGGTCCTAGCTAATTCAATCAAACAGTTACTACCAAGGTTCAACAAGCTCTCCATTACTTCCCAACATGAGCAATTAAACCCTTCAGCTGAGTCAACTAATGAGCACTGGGACAACCTGGACACAGACTGTGAAATTTGCCTTGACCAGACAAGCATTCATTTTTAACTTCCAGAAATGCTGATACCACCCCTCTGCTTGTGTCCTGGAGGCACATTGACTCCCCTTCTTCCTACTCTGCTCCTCCCCAAACAACTCAAGTTTGAAAGGTAGCACATTATGGAGATTTAATAAGTGGTTTTTGAACGGATGGATGGATGTGTTATAGTCTATATAATCATATTTTGAAAGCTCTTGAATTGTGTCACTTTATTAACTTTTTTTGAGTTGAAATTACCTTGAGCATTTCATAAAAAAATTTGAATGGTACAAAAAAGTGTAAGAGTAAAAGGTAAGTCTCCATTTTTATCACAGAACTCAGAAACTACTCTCAAGTAAGTCTACTCATAGTTAATGCATATAAAAGTATCTATGTACATACTCAAATAATTTTGCCATACTTTTCAAATGAGATTAAACTCTTCACACAGTCCTTTTTAGTTAACAATGAAACATGTAAATTATTTATATTATCACATATAGACCTTCTTCATGTTTTTCGCAACTAGATACCATTCTGATATGTGAAATGCATAATAGTTTTTAGTTGTACCTATAGAATTAGAATACAGGGAAGAAATGACTAAATCTCAGGTTTGCAAAATTACAAACTTGAAGAATCAGGTTTTTTTTCCTTAGCCTCCAAGTGACCTTGAAGTGACCTCAAGTGAGCCTCTAGGTAAAGACTAAAAAGAAAAAAAAAAAAAAAGAATGATGAACAAGTGTAAAAACAAAAAAGAAAAGTAGCACAAAAAGATTCTTTTTTATTTGAACTTGTAAGAAATAAACTTCTGCTTTATTTTCTCCATAACTTATTTTTCTTGCAAGGAATGAAGAGATGTGTTAAGACATGATGCTATCCAGGACAAGGGAGCAGGGAATTACTAATGATAGAAGGAGTAAGGGAAGGATAGAGGTCGGAAGATCAAAGTAGCATGCACAGATCTGACAAGAGGGAGCTCTTTGATTTCTCATCAACCAGTATCCTGAGTGATTATTGCAGGCAAGATACTTACTTGCTTTTAATCTAGAAAGACAAATGACAATTCGGCACAACATATGCTCAGTCCCAGGTGAGTGATTATAGACCGTAATTGCTAAAGGAGTCTGCTGAAAATATTAACACTACATGTAGCTTTCTTCTCAGGCCAAGGGAAAAGTACTATAGTTTTTACTGGTCTGTTTCCCTGGGGGATAGTTTAGAGCTACTAAATGGGAGAGCCTGTTCTCAGGATAATAATCTAAGCAGGCTAGCATCTCAGATATGGTTCAATAATTTTCATGCAACAATTGTGTTATTTATCATTCATATAAATCTTGAATTTAAGAGATTTTATGCACCTTGACAAAATATGAAATTTGAAAAAAATTCAAAGAAGTGACTATTTCCTAAGGAAGTTTTTACAATTTACCATCCCAGTCATAACCAGAATTCTTTGCACAATATTTCATAGATTATATATGTTTGTAAACAAATATCTGACTCTACAGCTTTTTCCTCCTACTTTTACACTATGATGTAGTGGAAAAAGCATGGTTTGAAGAATCATATAAGCCTGGGTTCATATCTCATTTCAACTATTCACTGGCTGAATCATTTCTGTAAAGAGTCTCCTGATCTCAGTTCTCTGGTGGTGAGGCATGAATGAGGTAATCTGTACAAGAATTTTATTGAATTAAAAAAAATATGCATTCATATATACATATCAATACACATTTATTTAGATATGTAGTTATTAAATATATTTTACATATTATATTGCTATATAAATGATATTTTCTTAGTATTATTTAATATATTGTTATATATCATACATTATAAAACTAATTAATATAACTAATTATACATATATATTACATCATTATTTCCAAGTGTTTAAGTTTAACAACTGTGGTATAAGTTAAAGCTAGAATACTATAGAATAAGAAATAAATTTTCATTTTTAGATCTATTTGCACAAATATGTTTTTCTTTAGCTTCCATTTTACAATCATGTTATCATAGAGCTTAATAAAGCATTTAGTTCTGGTTACTTCTCTAGGGAATATATATACCAGATTTTTAATTTTTAATTTGCTGTTACAGTCTTTTTATACTTCAATTAAAATTCACTATTCTTCACTAAAATTCTTCACTATTCTTCACCTTCCAGATCAGTATCTGGTGTGTAATTTGCTTAAATCTCTTTCTACAACTCACAAATAATCATCAACATAATAATCATCCTGTAACTATGTTTTTTCTTATAGCCAATCCTTAGATAAACCACAATGGGTCCAGGGCATTGGTATATTTAATTGTGTAATCTGTACATGACGTAGTCAAGAAGGCAAAAAAATTATTGAAGATAACTGGCAAGAATTATTATGGAGTCCAAGAAATACTGCTTGATTAGGCATGTTTTTTAGATTCAACATAGAAACTAAATCCAGAATGCAATCCAGGGACAAATCATAATAAATTGTAATGCCACAAAGAGAAAAATACTTTTCCTCAAAAAGCACATTATTTTATGGAATGTCTTTTATAAACTGCTTTTTTATTATTGGGCAATTCTGTGTGATTAAGATTAGAATATAATTGAGACATAGAAGTGCAATGATAAGGTCTTTCTTCAAGCATGAAAATATCACTTCCAGATGGAAAGTTAAGAAAACTTTGCTATTGTTATTGAAATCCACGATACTAAAAATTAAACATATCATAATATTATAGGATATGACCTATGTATTACTCCAGAGAAAAAAATGTATAAAAAAATGAGGTAATGAAGAGTGATATGAGGAATAGGCAATCACAGAGATGTTCTCTTTTATTTTTCTTTTTTTAAGATTTTATTTATTTTACAGAGAGAGACACAGTGAGAGAGGGAACACAGGCAGGGGGAGTAGGAGAGGGAGAAGCATGCTTCCTGCTGAGCATGGAGCTTGATCCCAGGACCCTGGGATCATGACCTGAGCCCAAAACAGATACTTAATGACTGAGTCACCCAGGCGCCCCTTGTAGAGATGTCCTAATCCAGAATTTACTTCCAGTGATGGTAGACTAATTGACTGAAAACTGGACCAATATTTAAAAGTTTTTGAAGGCACTGGAAAGCCAAGTAGTCTCTGTCTCAATTGCTAAACTCTGCAGCTGAAGAGCAAAATCACCAGCAGATGATATATAAATAAATGGGCATGGCTGTATTCCCATAAAATGCTATCTTTAAAAGAGTAGTTGTGGGTTAGGTTTGACTTGTGGGCTATAGTTTGCTGACCTCTATTCTATGACACATTTCCAGTAAAAACAACACACACACACACACACACACACACACACACACACACAGGTCTACTTAAAAATGTCCTTCTTGGAGCACCTGGGTGGCTCAGTGGGTGAAGCATCTGCTTTTGGCTTAGATCATGGTGCCAGGGTCTTGGGATTGAGTTCCAGGTTGGAATCCCTGCCCAGTGGGGAGTCTGCTTCTCTCTCTCCCTCTGACTCTCCCCCAAATCATGCTCTCTCTCTCTCTCCCACTCTCTGTTTCTCAAAACAAGTAAATAAAATCTTTTTTTTTTTAAAGAATGTCCTTCTTGAAGCAGAAGAAATTATTGATTTTATTAAAGCTTGATATTTGAGTACACATCTTTTTAGTATTCTTTGTGACATAATGGGAATCAAGCATAAAGCATTTTGCCTGCATGCTGAAGTAGGATGATTGTCTGGAGGAAAAGTATTTAGGTGATTGTATCATTTGGGAGATGAACTAATTGCTTCTTTATGGAATGCCATTGCTACTTGAAAAAACAATTAATGGATGAGCTACAGTTATTTAGATTTTGAAATTTGATAGTCTAGCCGATGAGAAATGAAGGGAAGTCTTATAATAGGTTTTGGGGAAAAATGCTTTGCTATAAAAAAAGACACCTGTAAAAAAATAGTTGCTGTATTAAAAAAAAAAAAATAGTTGCTCTTCCTCCACTGGACGTTATCCTCTCTGTATGTCATGCCCAGAACTATGATAACCATTTTGTAAGGTAGAAAGAGGCTTATCTGAAGACAAAGCCAATAGCATCCTAAGTGACATACTGCTAGTATCCTGAGATAGGATTATAGTATAAGGGTTACTACTCTACTTTTATCGGGTCATTAGTTTATTCATTTATTCACCAAGCATTTATTGAATGCTAATTATAGTCTAGGTACGAAGGGAAAATGGCAGAATCTCCCACTTCCTAGAAATTCTAATACAAAAGATAGAGAATGAACTTATAATTAGATGCATGAAAAGAATTCAGAGTGCTGTGAAGTGTGACCTAGTCTTGGGTGAAGGGAAGGCTTTTCTGAGAGAATGTAAACTATAAGCTAAACCTGAATGAAGAGCAAGTGTTGATTAGGATAAAAGATAGGAAAGGTTTCCAGAAAGAAAACAAATGCACTTAAATGATGAAAGAGCAGGGAATACATGCTATGAAGTTAAGAGAAGTCAATATGCAAAAAGAAAAGGGGTGGCAGCCATGGTGGCTAAAGAAGTGATTGGTCACCCTGAAATCTTGTAATATTATGGACATAATTAGAGATTTTGAACTTTATCCCAGAAGATAGATTTACTGATGGCTTAAAGTTGGACCTTAATATGGTCCAATTGAATGTTTTAAAAATGGGGGGGGGGTGCTAAGATGGTAGCCAAGTAGAAGGGGATTCTTTGAGTGGAGAGGATATATCAAAAGTGACAAAGACAAGAATGGAAGGGAGAAAATCTCCAGAAACAATGTCAAAATCAGTAATAAAATGGCTAAATACATATCTATGAATAATTACTCTGAATGTAAATGTACTAAGTATTCCAATTAAAAGACATAAAATGTCAGAATGGATAAAAAACAAGGCCCATCTATATGCTGCCTATAAAAGACTCATTTCAGACTTACAGACACTTGCAGATTGAAAGTGAGGGGATGGAGAAACATTTATCATGCTAGTGGGCATCAAAAGAAACCTAGAATACTTATATAGGACAAACTAGACTCTAAACTAAAGAATGTAACAAAAGATGAAGAAGGCCACTATATTATAATAAAGGGGACAATCCAACAAGAAGATCTAACAATTAGAAATATTTATGTGCCAACACAAGAGTAAATATATATACATACATACCTTTTTATATATATACATATGTGTGTGTGTGTGTGTGTGTGTGTGTGTGTGTATAAACACTCCACTTACATCTATGGACAGATCATGTAAACAGGAAATCAAGAAGGAAACAATAGCTTTGAATGACATACTGGACCAGGTGGACTTAATAGATATATTCAGAACATTCATCTGAAAGCAGTAAAAAAATACATTCTTTTTAGGTACACAAGGGATATTTTCTAGAATATATCACATACTAGGTCACAAATCAGGCCTTAACACATCCTGAAAGACTGAAATCTATTCATGTATATTTTTTTTATCACAACAGTGTGAAGCTTGAAGTCAAAAACAAGAAAAAATTTGGAAAGACCACAAGGACATGGAAGTTGAAGAACACGGTACTAAACAATGAGTGAGTCAACTAGGAAACCAAAGAAATATAAAGATTCATGGAAAGAAATTAAAATGAGAACACAACAGTCTCAAACCTTTAGGATGCAGCAAAAGCAGTCCTAAGAGAGAACCATATACCAATACATGCCTACCCCGAGAAGCAAGAAAAATCCCGTATTACACCCAAAGGAACTAGAAAAAAGAACAAGAAACAAAGACACATAAAGCCAGCCAAAGGAAGAAATTAATAAAGATTAGAGCAGAAATAAATGATGTAGGAGCTGGAAAAAAAAAAAAAAAGATCACCAGGAGCTGATTCTTTGAAAAAACTTAATAAAAGTGATAACCTCTAGCCAGGCTTATCAAGAAAAAAGACCCAAAGTAAATAAAATCACAAAAAAGAGAGAGGAGAAATCACAACCAACACCACAGAAGTACAAACAATTGTAAGAGAATATTATGAAAAACTATATGCCAACAAATTGGACACCCTAGAAGAAATGGATAAATTCCTACAAACATATAAACTACAAAAACTGAAACAGGAACAAAACCAAAAGCAAGACAGAAAACCAGCAATCAGTAACCAAAAACTCCCAACACACCAAAGTCCAGGGCCAGATGGCTTCACAGGTGAATTCTACTAAACATTTAAAGTTTGATACCTATTCTTCCCAACTATTCCAAAAGATATAAATGGAAAGAAAACTTACAAATTTATTCTGGGAGGCTAGCATTACCCTAATACCAAAACCAGATAAAGATTCCACTTAAAAAGGGAACAATAGGCTAATATCCCTGATGAACATGGATGAAGAATTCTCAAAAAATACCAACAAACCAAATCCAAGAACACATGAAAAGAATCACTCACAAGGATTAAGTGGGATTTATTCCTGCGATGCCAAAGGGGCTCAATCTGCAAATCAATCAATGTGATGCACCGCATTGATATAAGAATACCAGAAGAGCCAAAATAGCCTTGAAAAAGAAAAGCAAAGTTGGAGGCATCACAACTCTGGATTTCCAGTTGTGTAACAAAGCTGTAGGGATCAAGACAGTATGTTACAGGCCCATAGGTCAGTAGGACAGGATAGAAAAATGCAGACTGAATCCATGACTGTATGGCCAATTAACATTTGACACAGCAGGAAAGAATATGCAAGGGGAACAGTCTCTTCAACAAATGGTGTTGGGAAAACTGTATATCAACATGCAAAAGAACAAAACTGGACCACTTTCTCACACCAAACACAAAAATAAACTAAAAATGAGTTAAAGATGTAAATGTGAGACAGGAAACTATTAAAATCCTAGTGGAGAACACTCTTTGACATTGGCCATAGCAACTTCTTTCTAGGTATGTGTCCTAAGGAAAGGGAAACAAAAGCAAACATAAATTATTGGGACTACGTAAAAACAAAAACCTCTGCCTTGTGAAGGAAAAAATCAACAAAACTAAAAAGCAATTTATAGAATGAAAAAAGATATTTGCAAATGACATATTTGAGAAAGGGTTATTATCAAAAACATGTGAAAAAACTTTGGAATCTCAATATCCCCAAAGAAATAATTCAGTTAAAAAATGGGCAGAAGACATCCAGATGGCCAAGAGACACAGAAAAGATGCTCAGCTTCACTCATCAGGGAGATACAAATCAAAATGACAATGAGCTATCACTTCGCACCTGTCAGAATGGCTAAAATCAACAACACAAGAGACAACAGGTGTTGGTGAGGATGTGGAGAAAGAGGGACCCTCTTACACTGTTGGTGGGAATGCAAGCTGGTGCAGCCACTCTGAAAAACAGCATATAGTTTCCTCAAACTGTTAAAAATAGAACTACACTATGATCTAGTAATTGCATTACTAGGTATTTACACAAAGAACACAAAAACACTATTTCAAAGAGATACAGGTACCTTGATGTTTAAAGATTTTATTTTATTTATTTTTTTATTTGACAGACAGAGATCACAAGTAGGCAGAGAGGCAGGCAGAGAGAGAGAGGGGAGGAAGCAGGCTCCCTGCTGAGCATAGAGCCTGATGCGGGGCTTGATTCCAGGACCCTGGGATCATGACTCCAGCCGAAAGCAGAGGCTTTAACCCACTGAGCCACCCAGGTGCCCCCACCTTGATGTTTATATTAGCATTAACAACAATAGTTAAATTATGGAAGAGCCCAAATATTCATTGATAAATACATAAAACAATGTGGTGTATATACACAATGGAATATTATTCAGCCATAGAACAATGAAATTATACCATTTTTAACAATGTGGATGGAGTTAAAGAGTATTGTACTAAGCAAAATAAGTCAGTCACAGAAAGATAAATACCATATGATTTCACTCATTTATGACGTCAAGAAAACAAAACATTAATCATAGGGGAAAAAAGAGGAAGACCAAGAAAGAGCTGTTAACTATAGACAAAACATAATGGTTACAGAGGGTTTGTGTGTAGGGGGATGGGGTAAATAGGTGATGGGGATTAAGGAGTATACTTGTTATGTGCACAGAGTCTTTTATGTAAGTGTTGCATTGCTAAATTGTATACCTGAAACTAATACTCCACAGTATGTTAACTCACTGGAATTTAAAGAAAATCTTAAGGAAAATCAACAGAAGAAAAAAATGAATATCCATTTAAAGATTGTTTAGGGCACAAAACCACCTTTACCCGAGACTGATGGATGGGTGCCATGTTTATTCTCACCAAAACAGAAGTGAGGGGTTTTATTTGATGAAGAGATCTCCAAACTGCAGGTTGGGAAGCATAAAACATAACCCTAACCCTAACCCTGACCCTAAAACTAACAATACCGCTAACTAGTGACACTTAACTCTACCTCTAACCCTAACTCTAACCCTATTCCTAACCTCTGGAGTAGTCTCTGAACTGCAGGATATGAGAAACAAACTCTCACCCCAACCCTAACGCTATCTTTAAACCTCATCCTAACCCACATTCTAACCTTAACATCAAAACACTAACCATAAGCCCCTAACCCTAACCCCAGCATAACCCTGACATGAAATTTATCCCTCAGGAGAGGATTCTGATCTAAAGGATAGTAAGCAAACACCCTCACCCTGGCCTTATCTTAAACCCACGCCTAACCCTTATTCAACCCTTAAAATGAACCCTAATCCAAGAGCTGGAAAAAAATGAACATTTGTTATATATAAATAATGGAATATTAGTGAGAAAGAAGAATGAAATCTTGGAATTTGCACTGGCATGGCTGTAGGTAGAGAGTATTATTCCAGGTGAATACCTATTCCTAACCCAAACAATAACCCTAACTCCTAACAACTAACCCCTAACCCTAAACCAAACCATAACATAAGCCCTAATCTCATCCCTCTGGAGAGGTCTCTGAAATGGAGGACATTAAGCACATACCATCACCTTAGCCTTAACTCTAACCCCAATCCTTATTCTGGCCCTAAACCAAACCCTAATGCTACATGTGAGGGGAAACAATGATTTGGTATAAATATGCAATGGAATATTTCCTAGCTATAAAAAAGAATGAAATTTACTATTTGCGAAGAAGACTGCATGGGCCAGAGAGTATCATTCCAAGCAAAATAGGTTAGTCAGAGAAAGACAAATAACTTACGACTTCAACTCATATATGAAATTTAAGAAACGAAATAAATCAGCAAACAGAAAAAAAAGAAACAGAGGCAAACCAAGAAAAGTCTTAACTTAAATAACACAGTTTTGGTTACCAGAGAGGAAGTGGTTGGGGGATGGGTTACATAGGTGATGGGGGTTAAGGAGTGCACGGGTGATGAGCACTGGATGTTGTATGGAAGTATTGTATTACTACATTGCACACTAGAATTTAATATTACTCTATAGGTTAACTAAGTAGAATTAAAATAAAAACCTTAAAAAAAAGAGAGAGAGAGAGAGAGAGAGACTTCTGGCCATAGTGTGGAAAATGAATCCAGGGCCTCAGGAAAAAGTCAGGAGAGAGATGACATGTCTTTCACTAGTGCAGTGGTAGTGGTGTTGAAAGACGGAAATGTAACCTAGGATATGTGTCAGTGAATGGGTGAACGTGAGGTGTGAATACCCGAAGGATACCTAAAAGATGGGTGGGATAAAGAATAGTAGGAATTTTTGACAGACTTCCTGTTTTTGGGTTGAGGCAGGAAGAGAGTATAACTAAAATGTTGTATAAGTTCCAGATAAACATTTCTCAAATTTTTGCCCAGTTTTACAGTTTGATAGTTCTATATATCCTAGATTCTGCCCATCTAAACCCGCTATTATTTCCAAAGGAAAAGTTTAAGATCCCTATTGCCAGAAACGTAATAGCTGCCCAGCGAAATATTCTCACATGATTTATATATTTTGATAGGCTTTTATGTGAATACATTTAATTGATTACAATACATGGTTAAATTGATATAACTGCATGATTCCACTAGTCCTAAATATTCTTTCTCACAGAAGACACCAAACTTGATATCCCTTCAGTATTTGTAAAAAATTTAAAAGGAAGTCATACATCAAAGCCAGCTATACATTTTCATGTGCTTGTTTTTGTTAAGTCTTGAATAGCTTCATTCTAGTCATAAATTAAGGGATCGATATTTAAATAATTTCTGGCTTCCAACTCAGAGGTTTATCAATAAATTTACTCCTGAAACTAATATTACACTGTATGTTAACTGGAATTTAAATAAAATCTGAAGGAAAAAAAGGAAGAGAGGAAAATCTTCATTTTAGATAAATAACAAAAGATAACAGATTTTCAGAAATTGAAAATGCTTTATGTAAGAACAGTCTTCAGTTCATCTATTTTCTTAATAAAAGACAATTTCTTATTGAAAGTAACCATGTAATATATATGTTGATTCCTTCTCATGGGAGGAATGAAGGTTCTTTGGCTCCTTTGGAAGCTATAATACTATGAAGTGATCTATGCAGTTGTTTCATTTAGCAATATAAATATATGTATAAATTTTAAAAGTAGACTTAAAACAATTCTTCCAGTATTTCTTGGTCAAATCATTTTACTTTCATTTTTATTTTTAAAAGATTTTATTTATTTATGAGAGAGAGCAGGGGAGGGGCAGAAGGAGATGGAGAAGCCGATTTCCCTCTAAGCAGGGAGCCAGATGCTGGGCTCAATCCCAGGACCTGGAGATCATGACCTGAGACCATGACACTTAACCAACTGAGCCACCTAGGATCCCTCATTTTATCACAGAAGTTATACAGATCAGAAAGTTGTTTCAAATCCTTCGAAGTTGCGGTGCCTGGGTGGCTCAGTTGGTTAAGCCATTGCCTTTGGCTTAGGCCATGATCCTGGGGTTCTGGAATCCAGCCCTGCATTGTGGGAAGCCTGCTCAGTGGGAAGCCTACTTCTTCTCCCACTCGCTCTGCTTATTTTCTCTCTCTCACTGGCTCTCTCTCTGTCAAATAAACGAATAAAATCTTAAAAAAAAAAACCTTCAAATTTTTCATATCTAATATTTTGGAAATTATACAATATTTCCTTAGTTCAATCTTAAACATCACATTTATGAAACTTCTATAAAAACATGGCTAAAAAAACAAACTGTGATCATGGAAATGTTATATTTCTCTCCAGAAATGGTTCTTTCATGTAAGGGAAGGTTCCTTTGGAATCTTTATTTACAGACAGAAATGCTCTTATTTCACAACTCCAAAGCACAAACTAACGTTCATACAGTAAACTAACTCATGAGTTAATTCATTTAGTCAAAAATATATTTTTGTTTCCAAACCTCTCTAGTGAGACGGAGCTGTTTCCACCTCTATTCCTTCTACCTCTTTGCTCTTCTCTTCATCCCCCAGAGGGTGAGTGGGACTGACTTTACTTCCGGTATTCCTCACCCTGCTCTGGCTCTTCCCGTTCATCATTGCACATTAGTGCATATGGTGTCACATTGGATACTTGCCCTTTGGTACCCCCTGGCATTAATTTCTGCTACCTCCTTTGAAAATCCATCACAGTAGCTACTGTAGCAGTACCAGCAAATATTCTGGGCCTGTGACTCTTAAGAGTCCTATTTCATCTCTGGAATTTGGCTTTGTTTAAGGATTTATTCGGAGATTTTTTGCTATCTGGTTAGTTCCTTGAAGCGCTCAAACGAGAATTCTTACTTTTGTCTCCCTGCAGCTTTATTTTAGACTTAATCTAAGTAACCAGGGTCACCATTGCAGCAAACAGTACCAGAGTCAAAATCAAATCATTTTTAAAAAAAATATTTTATTTATTTATTTGACAGAGAGAGATCACAAGTAGGCAGAGAGGCAGGCAGGGGGTGGGGGAGGGGAAGCAGGCTCCCCACTGAGCAGAGAGCCGAATGTGGGCTTCGATCCCAGGACTCTGAGATCATGACCTGAACAGTAGGCAGAGGCTTAACCCACTGAGCCACCCAGGCGCCCAAAATCAAATCATTTTTTGATTTTTTTTTTTTTTTATTGCTACTCCTTGGGTCCAAGTCACTATTGTATCTTGCCTGGATTATTGCAATACCTCTTAACTGTTTTCATTGTTCTTACACACCAACAGACTATTTTTAAAGGACAACCAATATAATCTTGTACAAACCTGAAACAGATAGTGTTGCTTCTCTGCTTAAAACCTTCCACAGATTCTCCATTTCACAGCCAGACCCTTAAAAGCAGCTTATAGGTCTTTCCTTTGACATTCTCAACAGGCCCTTGCCTTGGGGTCCTACTGCTTGCTGTTCTGTGAGGCTGAACCAGTTTCCCCAGGGTTTCCATATAGCTTATTTCTTTATGGCTTTTGGATATTTATTTAGATGTATTTCAGTGACTTGGTTGGACTATTTAAAATCCTAATCTACCCCTCACCTCTGCAATTGCTGTGCCCTTACTATTCATTATTCTTTTTCTCTAGCACTTAGGGCATACTGTGTATGTATTCATTTATCTTATGTTCTCTCACCTGAAAATCAGCTGTGAAATGGAGAAAATTCTGCTTATTTTTTTCTTTTAACTCTTCCATCTTCAGTGTGTAAACTAACACCTGCCACATAATAGCACTCAACAATTATTTTTTGAATAAATGTCTCATTATAGATACCAAGAAAGCATGGCAATTAGTGTAATATCAGAGAAGCATACTCTTCCATTAAAATGATTGTAGGGGTGCCTGGGTGGCTCAGTGGGTTAAGCCTCTCCCTTCGACTCTGGTCATGATCTCAGGGTCCTGGGATGAAGCCTCGCATCAGGCTCTCTGCTCGGCAGGGAGCCTGTGTCCCCTTCTCTCTCTGCCTCTCTGCCTACTTGTGATCTCTCTCTCTGTCAAATAAATAAATAAAATCTTTAGAAAATATAAAATAAAATAAAATGAAAGGATTGTAACACCAGTTTCTAACTATAATCTGACAAAGCTCACCAAACTACTCTATTCACTGTCACAAAGGTTCTCCATCATTAAATAATTGCTTTTCTTTCCCTCAAAATAATTCATAAAAACAAAGCAAAACCAAATAAGTAATCACAGTAGCTGTTCCCTTAAACTCGAAAAATATTTTCTTAGAATTTCCTCCCTGCCAAATGAATACATTTGTACGTTCAATGCTTATCAACACAGTGAATCCTCCATTTCAAAAATAATTTTCACAACTTGAACATGTAAATTCATCTAGACTGAAGCCTAACAAATGACTGCTAAAAGGCAAGGAGAATATTTCTAGAGCTTACAAACTGTAATTAAGGAAGAAGTTTCTGTCCTTGTTTTTCTTTAATAAAATTCTTTCCCTCTCCAGTCTGTATTCATTTTTCTGTATATCACCCATCTTTTATTTCTTGATTCATTTTGCAAGTTCATTTTTTCCTCTTCCATGGGCTTCCTCTTGCATATAATAGACAATGTTTTCTGAACATTCATCATGTATTTTATAACAGTTTACTCACCTCCCTCTGTTGTGTTATTTTAACTTCAACAGTAACTGAAAGACTTTCAGCTTGAAATGTCAGCATTAAAATAAAAGATTGAGTATACTCTAAGGCGGAAATTGCTTGGATGCCATATAAATCGCTTCTAAATTTCTTTGGAAATGTTACCCTAACTTTCACCTATCATTTGAATACCTAATAATTTAAGATCATTTACATTTCAGAAAAATAGAAGCTAGGGAAGTGAGCCACCATTTTCTATCATAATTAGTACACATCTGTCGCTCACTCTCATGATACCATCCTCCGCATATTATGAAGGTTATACTCCAGGAATCCATTTTCCCTTCAAAGAGAACAATAAAGAAGGGCCTGTTTTGCAGGATTGGCAAAGGGCACACTCATTAGACCTTGTTGAAAGACAAATCTTACTAAAGGAGACAAAGAGGATTCTTAACTCTCTTCTAAAATATCGGTTCTGAATGGAAATGATGTCTCCAAAAAATGGACAGAGAAAATAAAACCCAGAGACACTCAGAAGCAAAGTTTTAATAATCTAATAAAATTGTCTCTTATTAGGAAATGATGACAAGACCTAGATAGAGCAGCTGTGAAACTTAAAAATGATGCACCTGAGTGTGAGTTAACGGTCATTCCAGAAGTGGGGGAAGGGCTCAAATGTAAAAAGCAAGTAACTCTCCACATCTTTTCTTGATATTGTTTGACCAAGTTGAAAAGTCTACTAAATAGGCAATGATTATTTTTTATGCCACATTTTAAAACACTCCTTTCTTCCTTCTCTCCTTCTTTCCTCTCTCGGTCCCTTCTTTTCTTCCTTCCTGCTCATCTCTGTTCTGTTTTTTCTTCCTCCTTCCTCTCAGCGAAAAAAAATAATAAAACAAAAACCAAAAACATGCAGTACCAGTAGGGACCAGACAGTGTTACATGTGTGTGGAGATAAAAATAATTAACATGATTTATACTGAGAAAACACACACACACATACACATTGTAGATATTGAAGCTGGGAGTAAATGCTAAGATAAGTCATCCAATCCCCATTCTACATCTGATGATTTTGAGCTTCTTTTAAGTAGATGCTTACTAAGATCACTTTTCTAATTAAATGGTGAAAACATGGTGCTAGAAACAAGGATTTCTGATGTGGGGTCCAGTTCATTTTCTCCTAAAGCATGTTGTCAGGGAAAACCAAATATACAAATGAAAAAATATTTAAAACTGCTAAGCTGAACTATACTATTAAAAATTTAAAGGGTGGCTCAGATGGTTAAGTGCCTGACTTCTGCTCAAGTCATGATCGCAGGGTCCTAGGATGGAGTCCTGTATCTGGCTCTCTATACACAGGGGAGTCTGCATCTCCCTCTCCCTCTGTCCACCCCCAATAGTGTGCACACACGATCCCCCCCACTCAGATAAATTCAAAAAATCTAAAAAAAAAAAAAAAAAAAAAAACCTAAACTTGATTTGACATTCAAAGATGAGGTTATAAATCTAAAATGTTTACTATTCAAGTCTGTATATGTTTTTCCTGCTTAACGCAAAGGGCACAATTTAGTTTTAGAAATAATAAACGGAAAAGTGGCCCCAGTATAGTTAGGGTCATATATACATGAAAATATTCCATAGTTATGAGAACAGAGAGTTTTTGACTGATACATTTAAGGAAACTTTTTAAAATAATTTAATTTATCTATTTGTTCCTTACTCAAGCCTCTAATTTTACCTGTAGGTTTAGACAGGTAGACATTTGCTACAAAAGAAGGATTGAACCTTAATGAGGCACTACATAATGAACGTGATGACACTCATATCTGGTTGCCATGAAAGCTCAATGCAAGACTGAAATAAAGTTAAGTGGCAGATCTTATAAAGTTGGTTGAAAGGATGCAGTAATATATGCTGGCTAATTGAACATAATAATAATAACAAAAAAATAATAAGAAAGAAAGGAAAAAAAGAAAAAAGAAAGAAAGACAGACAGACAGACAGACTGGCTGCAGTAGATTAATGGAAATACCAATAACGTACTATAGAATTCTCTTATAAAACAGGAACATGGATCATATATAGATAAAAATTTATTTAATATGCTTTCACTATGTAATAAAGGACAAAATAAATATTTATATTACAAAGGAATTTATTCACATTTTAAAAAATGGATATCTTCAGGGCGCCTGGGTGGCTCAGTGGGTTAGAGCCTCTGCCTTCGGCTCGGGTCATGATTCCAGGGTCCTGGGATCGAGCCCCGCGTCAGGCTCTCTGCTCGATGGGGAGCCTGCTTCCCCCTCTCTCTGTCTCTGCCTGCGTCTCTGCCTACTTGTGATTTCTGTCAGATAAATAAATTTAAAAAAAAATGGATATCTTCTTCAAGGCACTTGAGTACTGCTTTACTAATTGTTAGAGCAAATGTTGGACAAAACTAAAAGATCAAAGGCCAACTTTCACAGATAATGGAAGGTGATTCAGAGAAAAAGATAAGCCATTTTGAAATAATAATTCAAAGCTGGGAGATTTAATTAATGATCATTTAATGTGTGTTTAAATGAATTGTTGTAATGATTTTCAATTCCTCTTTAAAATCATTATTTATGGGATACCTGGGTGGATCAGTTGGTTGAGCCGCTGCCTTCGGCTCAGGTCGTGATCCCAGAGTCCTGGGATGGAGCCCCGCATCGGGCTCCTTGCTCGGCAGGGAGCCTGCTTCTCTCACTGCTTCTGCCTGCCTCTCTGCCTGCTTGTGTGTACTCTCTCTCTCTATCTCTGGCAAGTAAATAAAAAATCTTAAAAAAAATCATTATTTATGGCTTACTGAATGAATCATGGTTTTTGAAATTTTAAAAATCCTTTATTTTTTGGTAACCAGTCGAATAAGACTAAACTGGAAAATGTACAATGCTTTAAAAAATCCATATTTAAAATTATGCTATTAAAAAAAGAAAATTGTGCTATGCCATGTTGTAAATATACTTTATGCATAGCATGTAGCCCTCTCTGTGATTGGATTTAGGAGGCTAGGGAAGACCCTTCTGAACCCTCAAATGCTTCCCATCTGCCTTGTAGGATGGGAAAATCTAACTTGAACATAATATTTTTACTTAAACTATGATGTCTACAGCGTAAATATTGATTGTAAAGGTGACCCAATAATAAATCAGGTTTAGCGTAAAAGCCTGATAAATACTCATTTGAGGGAAGCTTTTATTTGGGAGAACATATAGTTCAAATGAACTTTTTTGTGGAGTGCCTGGCTCTACTTGGGTTGAGGATTAGAATAATACATAATTAGTCTATATATGCTGAATAATAGGACATAGGTATTGTCATATCAAAGAAGTATAATCAGTGCTATGACAAAGGTAGTCAGGGTACAAGATGATCCTACAGCAGAGCAATCTAACCTAGAATGAAAAGCAAAGACCACCTTATCAAGTAAAGGAAAAGTAGAGTCTGCTTGGCAGAAAGTGGTGAAAAGAGCAATCCAGTCAAGGATTACGTGTTTACTAATTTAATATGTTCAAATTTTTGCCTAGTATTATGTAAAACATATGAAATCACTGTTTTCTATGTACATTTGCCCATAAAATAAAACATATATAAATATCACCTGAGAGGTGAAATACTCATACATGCTTACAGTTATGTATGCATAAATGTAAACATATGTAAATATATATATTTACATCTATGTATGTACATACATATAGTATTTACATACCACACAAACATGCACACATATCTGATACACATGCCTATATGTACATTTTATCTGCATATGTATATTATATCCATATTACATATTAATAAATAATTACCCCATTGTGATGCTCTATTAAATAACCATTATTTTAAATACTCTATTCTATGTGTGATATGTAATAATTTAGTGCTAAGTTCCTGTTAATTATTTCTTAAGTATAATGCCTCACATTATACTCTCTCTCATCAAATATGATGTTGATAGTGACCAGATGTATTTCCTGTCTGGGCTCTTGATTCTCCACCTGTATACCTCTGAACCTTGTGAATGGCTGATGCTGTTTCCTCACAGAAGATATGCCACATTTATCAGAGGTTGAACCAACAATGTGCCTCGTTCTCAAGAGCACCCCTTCCTCGAAGGCCTGTTGGCTTTCAATAGACATAAAGTTAATAATACTGTCTCGCTTTTCTTATTTCTCATGTTTTGATATGCTGTCTTACATAGTTTAATAGCTTCTTTTTTCCCTTTGCAGATAAGAATAGGGGAGAAAATGAGCCAGGAGATAAATCTGGGTGACAGACCCCACTGTATATTTAGAATCCCCTTTCCCTTCAGAAAAGTATGGTTTTAATATGAGATCAAGCTTCTTTTATAAGTTTGCTCCCATAAGATATTTTAGTCCTAAATAAAATAGACTTCTGACAACTGTCCTCTCTAGTTCCTCAGGTATGCACGCTCAGATATGTAGGAACTACGACAGTGTACACATCTTAGGCTTCTCTTGGAATTCTTGTATTTGTGACATATTATTTCCTAATGATGGACACCTTTTGGTAGAGATTATTTCAGGAGTCTGTTTCTAATTTATTAAATCATAAAATTTTGTAGACAAAATGTTGTCCTTCATACCGGTTTAATAGTAAAAATTCATTTATAGTCTGTTAACACAATCTAGGTCAACTTGAAATCACATTTGTTCATACTGCATTGTTTTAATTGGACTCTTTCCCTAATAAATCATTATTGGCGACTTTCTATGTCATGGTAGAGAGCTAATAACCCATATATTAAATGTATAAGGTTTGGAATTCAGAAAAAAATTTGGTAAATCCCTCATCCTGGCACTTGCTAGATGTTTGCTCTTGGACAAACTAGTTAATTTTTCCAAGCCTGAGTTACAAAATGAGGGTGATAGAATACTCACCTCGTAATGTTGCTGTGAATTTTAAATGAGAGAGATTCTGGATAAATGATCAGCGCAGTTATGTCAATATAGCAAATTTCCAAGAAGCAATAGTTATTGTTATTGCATATTGTTGTTTCTTTTATATATTTTCCCCCTTCTGAATCAATTTGACAAAAGGGTATCAAGATGAACTTGTTCTTTAAAGAAAAATGCCAAAACCATGGTATGGATAAAATAACTTTTTGTGAACCTGGTTTGCTCCAACCAAAGTCTTTTCTTAATGGCAGACTTTCCACCAGCAGACATATTGTTGCCCCTATAATAAAAACTCATAAAAGAAAAGAACAGATAAAAATGATGATAAGAAAGGCTATTTTTATTGAATGATAAGAAATAGCCATCTGGGGTCCTATGGACATTTTAAAGAACAATGTATCTGAATTTAAACTCCAAACTATATTCAGTCATTAAATTCAGAATATGTTGAAGATAAAGATTTCAATTTCACTAGCCTGTTCAGTTACTAAAATTCATTTAGATATCAGATTTTCTGTACATGTGGTTCTATGTGGCTAACCTGAAGGTCAGTGAGCTAGAAATGTGATGCTTTCACCAGGGGAGAAAAAACCAAAAAATCAAATAGCTAATAAAAGACTTATCTGAAACTGAACTTTCCTAGATTAGGAGGTCATAGAAAGAAAGGCCAAAGGGTGTCAAAACACTAAATAAAGGATACTCAACAAAGATCATCAAATATTTATTGAGTTCCTGCTATGTGCAAAGCTCTGAGCTGTTAGACACCAGGGAATCCAAATATAAGCAAGACCCAATCTCTAACTTCAAGGAGTATGTGACTATGGAAAGGAGTTAAGTGGACATGACTTCTACAGGCCAAGACCCAGAGAGGTTAGGTTAAGGAATTCCAGTCAAGAATATTTAGAGATATGGACATTGGGGAAGGTATGTGCTATGGTGAGTGTTGTGAAGTGTGTAAACCTGGCGATTCACAGACCTGTATCCCTGGGGCTAATAATACATTATATGTTAATAAAAATAAAAAATTATAGTAAAAAAAGAATATTTTCTTTGCATACCTGAAAAAAAAGAATATTTGGAGAGTATATGGAACATTCAGCAAGTTAGGACTGAATCATTACATACATTCAGGCATGTGGTAGATATGTAGACACATGATTGTAATATAGGTTGAGGTCAGAATGTAGAAGGCTAAGCTGATGATTTTTTGCTTAGATATTAAGCCATCTTGGGGCACCTGGGTGGCTCAGCGGGTTAAGCCGCTGCCTTCGGCTCAGGTCATGATCTCAGGGTTTTGGGATCAAATCCCGCATCGGGCTCTCTGCTCAGTGGGGAGCCTGCTTCCTCCTCTCTCTCTCTCTGCCTGCCTCTCTGCCTACTTGTGATCTCTCTCTGTCAAATAAATAAATAAAATCTTAAAAAAAAACATTAAGCCATCTTAAATTTCTTTGCCTCCAACAAGGTATAGTAGCTCATGGCAGGACAGCACTCCTTCCTAGAAAAGCTAGGAAAACCAACTCAAATAAAGACATCATCTGTTGGAAGGAAGTGGAAAATTACAGAAGCAATGAAAAATAGACTAAGATGACAAAGAGGGAACCAACTAGAGAACCCTAACCTAGGGGCATATACCAATTCTGGGAATGGGCAGAAAATTGAAAATCCAGATTTAAGTTTGGTGGGAATCCTTGGAGGAAGGCCACTGTGGTGTGGATGGTTCAAGGTGGACACCAGAGGCTTGGCAATTTTCAAGTATAGGGCCATTTTTGCCCTCAGGATATCTTCCAAATATTGAGATGCATAGGGTAGGAGATTAAAAATTTGAGCAGAAAGCCTTTAGAAAGCAGAGTGGAAATGTTAGAATTCTGACAAGAGGGTGGTTAGAACTGATGACACAGTAGAGGGAGGGATTTGGAGATTACACCACATTCTTAATAAAAAATGCTGAAGGGTCATAGTATGGCAGAGGTAGACAGAACATTATCAGGCTTTTAATCAGCTTCAGTTCAGCACGGTCCCTGCTTATATTAAGGTGATCAACCACCATTCTATGTGGCAACCAGAAGGAAGATTCTATAATGGAAGTTAAGAATCTTTAGAGTAAGGCAATAAAATAATATTTTATAATAGTATTCGATGCCAAAATGTTTTATAAACAATTGCTAAATATTAATCAGAACTTCTATATAAGAAAAATAAAGACTTTTTCTCTCTGTATATATTCAAGATTAGATTAAAAAATAATCTATGTAAGGTATTATGGATATTGGTAGAAGATCATGGTGGGAAAGTAACGTTATTTGGTCTATTAAAGAAAACAGCTATTTATTACAGAATGTGTAGTTATGGACTTTTGAATATTACTACTATTTACTTAGTAGTCTATAATGACCTTGAATAGTCCTCTATGCAAGTGTATACTTAGTCATTTCAAAAAATGCACACAATTATTTGGCTGATTTTGTACCAAAGTATGTTAAAAGAGCACCATTTTCTCAGTACTGTTCTGAGGTCACATGGGGTATTCACATGTAGTAAGCTTCAAACATATTAATATTCTGCAGTTAAAAATTTATTTAAAAAATATGATTTACTGCCCCAATATATATTCTATAGAAGTTTTTTTCAGATATATTTTTCTAAGAAATAACAACAAAAACCCTGATTCCCATTTTGCTCAACCCTACCTGTAACTTTGACCTTGATTTAGACTATCTTCTTGAAAAAGATAGTCTTATCTTATCTTGATAGCAATCTATTACTTAATGCTGCCTCATTTCCTGTCTTCCCTTTAACTCTGTTTTCAGAAAGATGTTTATACCTGTACAACTAGCATCCTATTACCTACATAATAGTTGGTTTCCATCTCTGAAAGTCCAGCCTTCCAATATTTCACAGTATTGAACTAGTGCCAATCATCGTGGGCTTGGTAAACTATGGTCACTGAGACAAATCTGCTTTGGGCAGTTTTTATAAGGCCACAGGTGAAAGTGTTTTTCATTGGTAAAATGTTGTTCCAAAAAATAAAGAAAAAGAAAAAGAAAAAAATATATATGTGAGATAGAGACCCAAAGTATGTAGCCTTCAAAACAATAATTGCTATCCTTTTTTCTGAAGCTTCTGCAATTATTTATGCAAACTGTTTGTCACTCAATTAAATAAAACTATTCTTGTTAAAGGAAGGACAACATGACTGAAAACCAAGAGAAAAAATACACAAATGGAAAAGATATAAAGATGATTTAGATACTGGTATTAGTTGAGGGAGATTTTAAAATTACTATGTTAATATGGTTGAAGAGTTAGAAAAAAAGATGACAATATAGAAGGTAAATTGGAGATTTTCATAATAGAAAAAATCTAAGGAAAATTCTTTATGAAGAATATTTTTGATAAATAACATTCAGCCAGGATTAGTAAAATGTAATAATACAGGACATTAGAAAAGTGGTTATTGAATCATAAAGGAAAAAAAGGGGAAATGTAGAGAGGTATTTATGACATGTAGAATAGAATTATTATAATTAAATTAGCTTAATTTGGAGTCCCACACTGAGTAAAGAGAATGAGCAGAAGCAAACATTAAGAAAGAATGGCTGAGAATCTTTCAAATCTTAGGAAAGGTGTGGAGCTCTAGAGAACACATAAAAAAAGTGTCCCAGCAATGTGCAGAAAGGGTCTTTCAAGGCTTTGGCTGAGTTATGATCTGTACATGAATAAAGAAAGCTAAAAACTATGTGAGGCTTGAGAAAAGGCCTTCAGAAAAGAATAGGACAAACAATTCCCAGACATTAAAGCAGCAATTATAAATACCTTCATAGTTTCAAAGTATTTATTATAAATATATCTATACTAGGTATAGTAGGTATAAAAATACAACATATGAAATTGAAAATTAATCCCAACACTGATTGGGATTTAAAGCAAATTAAACATTGCAGAATAAAATCTCAGTGAATTTGAGGACATAGTAATAGAAAATGTTGAAAATAAAGCATGGATAAAAAAAAGACAAAAATTAAATAGGTCATCAAGGAACCAGGACGTACTATCAAGTGATCAAAGATACATGCTAACTGACGTCTCAGGAAAGAACATAGAGAAGTGAGGCAAAATATATTTGAAGAAATAATAACTGAGAAATGTCCAATCATGTAAAATTAATTAATTAATTCATTATTCACTTATGTTAGAGATGAAGAAAGGGGGAAGGGCAGAAGGAGAGAATCTTAAGCAGACTACACCCAGAGCAGAGCTTCAAGCAGGACTTGATCTTATGACCCTGGGATCATGACTTCAGCCAAAATCAGGAGTCAGAAGCTTAATGAACTGAGCAAGCCAGGTGCCCCTAAATTTCTGAAATTTATTATGCCATAGATTCAATTCAAGATCATCACTGACTCCTAGCAGGATAAAGATAATAAAACTACCCCAAAGTATATCTTAATCAAATTGCTTAAAACTTAGAGTAATTAAGAATAAAAAAAGCCAGAGGTAAAAAGCTAGCCTCTATACACATTATGTATAGAGATCAAAGATAAGAATTATCACAGATTTTTCATTAGAAACTATGTATGTGAAAGGAGAATGGAAGGATATTATTAACATACTGAAAGAAAACAAACATAACACATACACAGACACACACACACACACACACACACACACACAACCCTGTTGGCCCTGAATTCTTTAACCAGTGTAAAATTCTTTTGGAAATGAAGAAAAATAAAGACTTATGAGCTAAACAAAAGCTGAGAAAATGCATCCCTGGGGGTACACAAAACAAAAATTATTACAGAAATTTCTTCAGACAGAAAAAGAAATAACACATGGAAATTTGAATATAGACAAAGAAATTAAATAAGTCAGAAGTAGTAAATATGTAGGTAAACACTTAAAAAAATTTCGTCCTTTAATTTTTTTTAAAAGTCTATTTATCTACCATTGGATTTGGCACTGATTCTGGGATATGACACCAAAAGCACAGGCAACAAAAGAAATGCAGATTAATTGATCTAGATCAGAATAAAAAATTTCACTGATCATGGAAATGTAAAATAGTACAGCCATTATGAAAATCAGTATAGACATTCCTTAATATTTTAAAAAATGTAATTACCATAATATCTATCAAATCCCCATCTGGGTATATACCTTCCCAGAAATTAAGGTTCTGTAACCTAGGCCCATAAAAGTGTTATTTGGTGTAGTCTAAAGGTAGAAGCAATACAAATTACTATAAACAGGTGAATGGATAAACAAAATGTGGTATAGGCATACAATGAAATATTAGTAAGCTTTAAAATGACAGGAGATTCTGACACATACTATAACATAGATAACTCTTGAGAACATCATGCTAAGCAAAAGAAGCCAGACACAAAAGGACAAATGTTATGTAATTCCACAAATATGAGGTAACTAGAGTAATCAAATTCATAAAGATATAAAGTAGAATGGTGGTTGCTGGGACTGGAAGAAGAGTTGGGGGATTTGTTGTTTTACTTTTTTTTTTTTTTTAAGATTTTTATTTGTTTTTTTGAGAGAGGGAAAGAGAACGTGAGTGGGGGAGAGGCAGAGGGAGAAGCAGACTTCCCACTGAGCAGGGAGCCCAATGCAGAGCTTGATTCCAGGACCCTGAGATCATGACCTGAGCTGAAGGCAAATGCCTAACTGACTGACCCACCCAGGTGCCCTACAGAGCTTTAGTTTTGCAGGATGAAAATGTTCTGAAGATTGGTTGCATAATAACATGAATACACTCAATACTACTAAACTGTATACTTAAAAAATGCCCAAGACTATAAATTTTAGGTTATAAAATTTATAACTAAAAATAAAATTAATGAGGTGGTAAGAGTGATGGTATTTAAGGGTACAAACTTATATTAAGTAGTAAATAAGTCACAGAGATCTAATGCACAGTATAATAAATACAGACAATAATATTGTGCTACAATTATATAATGTGACAAATATCACTGTATCAGAAATCACATTAGAATATATATATAGTAAAGTAATAAGCTGTGCACCTTAAACTTACACAGTGTTACACATCAAATTTACTCTATAAAAAATTTGAAAAAATAAATTAAAAGATCATTTATAGTTCAAAGAAAAAATAACAATGTATTTGGTGTTTAGATTATACACAGGTAATATGAATAACAATCACACAGAGGACAGGTAGAAGAGAATAGAGGTATACTGCTATAGGTTTCTTATTCTATATATAATGTGGTATAATCATTTGAATGAAAAGTGTGATAAGCTGGAGATATATATTGTAACTTCTAGAGCAACCACTATAAAATAAAACAAAGTTAGCAAACTGGGAGCTAAAATAAAATCTTTAAAAAAGACAAGGGAACAGAAAAAAAAAAGAATAGGAAAAATTGAAAGAAATAGGTTGATCATATATTTAAATCTAACCCAATCAATAATTATACTAAATGTAAATTGTCTAGATATTGTATTTAAAAGGTAAAAAGTCAGGAACCCTGGGTGGCACAGTTCTTGGTTTTGCTCAGGTTGTGATCTCAAGGTCCTGAGAGTAAGCCCAACATCAGGGCTCCACACTCAGCCCAGAGTTTGCTTGAGACTCTCTCTTCCTCTCCCTTCCCCTCCCCTCCGCTCACACTCTCTCAAATAAATAAATAAATCTTTAAAAGGTAAAAAGTCAGATTGAATCTAAAAGCAAGATCTGGAGGGGTGCCTGGGTGGTTCAGTCAAGTGTCTTCTTTTGGCTCAGGTCATGATCCCAGGGTTCTGGGATCTAGGCCTCATTGTACTCCCTGCTCAGCAGAAAGCCTGCTTCTCCCTCTGCCTGCTGCTCTCCCAGTTTGTATTTTCTCTCCATCAAATCTATAAATAAAATCTTAAAAAAAAAAAAAAAAAAGCAAGACCTGGAGATATGTTATCTATAAGAAGCCCACTTAAAATAGATACACATATTAAAAGTAGAATAATGATTAAATATAAACTTAGAAAACACATTTTAAAAAAGCTGAAATGACTATATTAATATCAGTCAGTCAATTTTAGAATGAGGAATATTACTAGGAGTAAAGTAAAACATTTCATAATTAAAGGGTATCAATTTATTAAGACATAATGAACTTAAATATGTATATGCCAATTAATGGAGTTTCAAAATATCTGAAACAAAAACAGATAGCACTGAAAGAAGAAATAAAGCATATCACATTCACACATACACACACACACACACACACACACACACACTACAGTTATATTGGGAAGTTCAACGTATATGTTTTTCTATAACTGATAGAACAAGTACAAAGAATATCAGGAAGAATATAAATACTTGGATAACAATAACAACCCACTTGGATAAATTGACATTCACAGTGTGTTCCAACCCAAATCAGAAGACATGTTCTTTTCAAGTATATACACAACACTCTCCAAGATAGACTATATCATAGATCATTAACCAAGTTTCAAAATACATAAAAGGATTGAAATTATATAAATTATATAAAACATAGCCTCTGAACACAGATTAAATTGGAGATCAACAAGAAAAATATTTTTGGAAAATATGCAAATATTTGGAAATTAGTAAACTTTTAAATAAAGAAGAATTCACAGGAAGAATGAGAAAATATTTTGAAGACTGAAAATAACAATATTTAAAGGACATTGCTAAAGATGTTCTTGGAGGGAAACTGAGAGTAAATAACACTTCATTTAGAAAGTAAGAAAGGTCTCAAATCGATGTTAGAAGCTTCTACCTTCTACAGAAAATGGAAGATAAAATTAAACTTCAGCAAAATGAAAAAAATAATAAAGACAAAAATTAATAACATACAAATAAGAATATTGATAAAATGAATAAATCCAAAAGCTGGCTCTTTGAAAAGATCAATAAAATTGATAGACTCCAGTCACACTGATGAAGGAAAAGAGGGAAGACACCAATTATAAATACCAGAATGAAAGGGAGATATCACTCTTTTAAGGCACTGAAAACATTACACAGGAATTTTATAAGCAACCTTAGGCACACAAACTCAACAGATTAGATGAAATGGGCAGTTCAATGATGAAATGTCAGCTACTACCAGACTTGCCTAAGAGGAAAAGATAACCTGAATAGCCTTACATCTATTAAAGACATAGACATCACAGTAAAAAACTTTTCCACAGAGAAAATTTGAGGCCCAGGTATCTCACTAGAGAATTCTGCCAAACATTGAGGCAGAAATACCAATTTTACACAATATTCTCCAGAAGTAGAGGAGAAGGCAATAATCTCTAACTCATTTTATGATGGCTATATCACCTGTTATCAAAACCACACAATAACTTAACAAGAATACTTGACTCTAATGGCCCTTATGAACAAGAAAACAAAGAAATAGCACTCCCTTTTTTAGATTTTTTTAATTTTTTTTTGCAAATAAATAAAACTCCTTAAAAAAATTTTAGCAAACCAATTCCAAAAAAATACAAAAATGGAGACTAGCAGATTTATTAGTGCGTCTAAGTTGGTTTAACAGAGTGGTGTACTTTTATTTTACTGAGTGTGGAGTTTGAAAAAATGTGCACAATCAACATACCACTGGTTTAACACTTAAAAATCAATTCAAATAATTTATCATATTAACATACTATGAAATTTAAAAAAAATATGGAAATTTCTTTAAAAAACTGAGTGTATTAGTTTCCTAGGGCTGCCAGAACAAGTTACCACAAACTTGGATTTTTTTTTTAATAGATTATTTATTTATTTATTTATTTGACAGAGAGAGAGATCACAAGTAGGCAGAGAGGCAGGCAGAGAGAGAGGGGGAAGCAGGCTTCCCGCTGAGCAGAGAGCCCAATGCGGGCCTCAATCCCAGGACCCTGGGATCATGACCCAAGCCGAAGGCAGAGGCTTTAACCCACTGAGCCATCCAGGCACCCCAAACTTGGATGTTTTAAAATAACAAAGATTTACTGTGTCATGGTCCTGTAAGCTAGAAATCCAAAATCAAGTTGTTAGTAGGGCACAATTTCTCTGGAGCCTTGAAGGAAATCTATAGCTTGTCTTTTGTTAGCTTTTGGTGGTTGCTAGCAACCCATGGTTTATCTCTGCCTCCATCTTTAATGGCCTTTCCTGCTTCTGTCTCTGTCTTCTCTTCTTATAAGGACAATAGTCATATTGGAGTAAGGCCCATACAGACCCAATAAAACTCATCTTAACTTGATTATATCTGTAAAGATCCAAAGACCCTACTTCCAAATGATGTCATATTCACATTCTCTGGGGGTTATAATTTTAACATGTCTTTTGGGGAACACAATTCCATCTGTAATACTGAGTAAACATGGGCCCATTTACACAGAATCTGCCACTAACATCAGACTTAGAAGACCACATGCTTTTACTCTAAGATTTATTTTAAAATGCAGTTTTCTGGTCACAGCACTTTTATTCAATATTTTACTACAGGTTCAGACTTGTACAGTAAGGCAACATACAGAAATGCAAGAATATAGATAAGAAAAAATAATAAAATTGTGCTTATTCACAGATAACTTGATTGCACATGTAGAAAATCTTAAGTAATGTACAAATTAGCTATTAAAGCTAATTTATAAATTTAATATTGTCACAAGTATGATCAGTATACAAAAATCAATTGTACTCCTACATATTGGCATCAAATGAAACTTGACATGAAAGAATTCAATTTTTAATTATATAAAACATGATATAATTGGGGATAAATTTAGTAATATATATTCAATATTGTATGCTTAAAAACTGCAAAATATTGCCGTGACAAAGAACACCTTGATAATTAAAAGAATACATGAATATAGATCAGAAGGCTTAGCACTCTTCAAATGTAAATTCTTCATGAAGTGGTCTAAAAATTTAATGAAATCTCAACCAAAATTCTTTCATGTTTTTCTAAAGTTTATATGAAATTGGGAAGAACTTGGATAACCAAGGCAAATTTGGAAAAAGAAGAGAAAATAAATTTGGAAGACTTGTACTATTTGATTTCAAGACTAACTATAACTCTAAAGAAATTAAGATGATAGTATTAAATTATTTCCCTGACAATGAAACCTAATCACAATGAGTTATCACCTCTCAACTGTCAGAATGGCTAAAATTAACAACACCAGAAACAACAGGTGTTGACAAGGATGTGGAGAAAGGGAAACATTCTTGTACTGTTGATGGGAATGCAAGCTGATGTAGCCACTCTGGAAGAGAGAATTAAGGTTCCTCAAAAAGTTAAAAATAGAACCTTATGATCCAACAATGGCACTACTATGGATTTACCCAAGGGATGCAAAAATAGAGATTCAAAGAGGTAAATGCACTCTAATGTTTATAGCAGCATTATCAACAATAGCTAAATCATGGAGAGAGCCCACATGCCTGTCAACTGATGACTGAATAAAGAAGATGTGGTGTGTAGGTATAAAACAAAATATTATTCATTTATCAAAAGAATGAAATCTTGTCATTTGCAACAACATGGATGGAGCTAGAGTGTATCATGCTAAGCAAAATGAGTCAGTTAGAGAAAGACAAATACCATATGGTTTCATTCAGATGTGGAATTTAAGAAACAAAACAGATGAACATATGGGAGGGGAAAAGAAGAGACAAGGAAACAAGCCATAAGAGACTCTTAATGATAGAGAACAAACTGAGGAATGATGGAGGGAGTTTGGCTAGTAGATGGGTGATGGGTATTGAGGAGGGCACTCGTTATGATGAGTATTGGGTGTTACATGTAAGTGTTGAATCACTGAATTCTACTCCTGAAACCAATATTGCACTGTATGTTAACTAATTAGAATTCAAATACATTTTTTAAAAAGATAGTGTTAAATTAGCATGAAGATAAACATATAGATCAATGAAACAGAATAGATCCATAATAGGCCCACACATATATTATCAATGATGTTTGAAAAGTTTCAAGGAACTAGTTGTGGAATTTCAACAAATGGGCCTTGGTCAATTGGGTATTTACATGCAGAGAATGAAACTTAGTCCTTCTTTTATACTCTACATGCCAGAAATACCTCAAAACAAATCATAAACACAGGAGCTAAAAGAAGGAAACTTATAGAAGAAAAGTTAGGGGGAAAATACTTTCCATTTTTGTAGGCTTTGTTGTCAGTGGGAAGGAAATATTTACAGGAAGAATTTGATATAGCTGTATCTTCTCATGAACATACTACTCCCACCAAATTGCCATACTAAGGAGGAGTGATGGAGATTTTAGTGTTTTTAATGGATGTAAATTGCCATTTCTTCTTTTTCCTTTATATTCTGCCTCGTGTTTATTATATATGGAATTACATAGCATTTCAGGTCCCCCCCCCAAACTATCGGTTTTTGTTTTCATATTCTATTATTGCATGACAAGTCATCCAAAACCTTAGTTGTTTATATAAAAAAGCACCTATTTACTCAAAATTCTGCAATTTTGAGAGAATTTGTTAGAATCTGGTTGCCTCAACTTCATGTGACATCAGCTGGGGCTGCTCACGTGGGTACATTCTGCTAGCAGCTCAGCTGAGATAGAAATGTCCAAGATATCCATCAGTTCTTCAGGGCTTCTCTCCAACTACTCTCTTATGATTTGACACTCACAGCCAGAGCTCTATAATGATTAAGGATAGGGCAGCAGGATGCTAATAAACACTTCCCATGTGGCTACACCTCATTGGGTCAGCTGTTGTAAATGTCTGTTAGTACCATGCTTGTTGATGGCTTATTGACAAAGCAAGTAACACAGACAAGGCCAAATTTAATGCTGGAGAAGAAGATACTAGATGTGTAATCTGGAGATGCATTTCACTGGGGACCTCCAAAATAACTGTCACACAACTAGGTGCTGGGAGTAGGTAGTTCTCTTTTATCAGACTATTCTAGTTTTTCTAAAGTGACAGTTTCCTTTGCAGAGATATTTTATAAGGCTTTTTTTGAGCAATTTTCTTTACAAGTTAACCTAAACGTCATTATAGCTAAGTCTTCTAATGATATCTACCAACTTTTAAATTTACAATTATTTTTCCTTTTTGTGATGAATTAAATTTTCCTCAAATATCTTTTCCATCCTTTCTCTGGGTTTTATGGTTTAAAGTAAAGTCGACACGTAGGCTCTGTCTACCATACAGTTCTGTGGTGATGAGATGACCCTAGTTGGTTCCATCTTTGGATCCTTTGTACTGGAACTGCCAACTTCTCCCATTCTCAGTATACCCACAGTCTTATCTTCCAATATTCATAGCTTTATGTATTTCTCACATTCGCCCCAGAGGCTCATTTACATGACTTGCTTTCATCAAGGGGGTTTTAACAACCATGATTCAAGCGGAGGCATATCTGCCTTTTCGCACTGGGAGTTATCCTTTTGAAATGTCTCTCATGGAACCCACTAGCCATGCTACAAAGGCTATTCTGCTGGAAAGAGGTTACATGGAGGCGAGGCGCCCTGGTTGAAGATACTTCATGGAATGAGAGAAACGTTATGTCAAGGAGAACTAAGACACTCCAGCATGACACCTGGCTAGCTGAATGTAGCCACATGAGTGATCACAGCCTCAGCCATTTGGATCAGATCTGACTGGTCAACCCCAGAATCACAAGAAATAACAAATCACTGTTTTAAGCCACTAAATTTTGGGATGTTTTGCTATGCAGCAATAAATAACCAAAACATACACAAGGGAAAAACTGTCCTTAGACAAATTGGGCTACTCACTTTCCCTTAAATTCTTTTTCATTTTGCTCTTGTTTTTACTTCCTTCTAGAATGTGCCTATTGAAATCCTACACATGCTTCAAGATGTTGAGATATTAAGTATTAAACAAAGTGATAAAGGTATCCTGTATTTCTAATATGTTTTGGCTTATCTTTCTTTACTTCTCACCAAGCAGAAAATCCCCCCAGGATTTATGGCTGTCTCTATTTTCATTAACCAGCTGAAACTACAATACTGTATCATTATTTTAAACCCAAGCAATTGTAAACTGTTGCCATGCCAAGAAAACTGCTATTGTAGATAACTAAAACTGTTTAGGAGTTCATTTTCTTCAGCTATCTAGCTCCTGTAATAAATGGAAAATAGACCTAATGACAATAATTATCGCAGTCATTTTCTGAATGCTTGCTGCAGTGTTAAGACCTTTACCTATGTAATCTAGGTGTCCCAAATCTCAACATGCTGTGTTTCCTGAAGGTGGTCATCATCTAAAAACTATGATACTATTCTCCTGTTCTGGTTCCACTTATTTATGTCTCTGCTCACAAATCTACCTGGTGAAATCTCATAATGTTATTTCCCATCATGAAAATCCAGTCCACACTAAGATTGCAGTGTCCTTATATTCCCCCAAATTTGGGACACTTTGGTTTGAGACGCAAGTGGATGGCTGGGAAAGATAGACCCCTGCACAATTCTTTCTCTGCTTATTATTTGGGCCCCTAACCAGATCAGCTTGTACAAAGAGTCTCATAGACAATAAAAGCAGCAATAGTAGTAATGATTAGATATTTACTTTAGATATTTACTAAATGTTAGGGTCAGTAATCAAAGGAGCAAGATCCACACAATGCGAAAGTCAAAAGCAAAGCTTTATTTCATGCCAAGCATCGAGAATCAAACTGACAGGTCGGGCCTGTGTCTTACAAAGAGGTGATGACGACCCTGACAATGACGCTACCCCAGCCTCACAGACTAATTTTTATAGAGGTGGTTGAGCCTGGCTTATACACAGGTGGCCAATGGGATTGCAATACACAGGGAAAACTGCACAGTCATGCTAGGTGGGCAATACTGGTGGCCAATTGAATTTCAACTTACCATAGTAAATATATGTGTGCCCCACTGATTGGATGTCTCCATCCGACCTGGCCTGAGCTTGTATCTGGGCCCTGCAAGTAAGTTCCTCTGGGAGGGGTAGGGTCAATCCAAGTTTACAACGAAATGGTTCCCTCTGGCTAACCAGGCCCTTACACTAATCATTGGCTAATCATTTTCCTTCTTTATCCACAGTCTCTTTTAATGCACCCAGCACCTCCATGAACAGTTCACTATCATCACCAGTTCACAGACAGGAATGAAGACTTAGAAAGATTAAATTGCCCCCAATTAAACAAATTTCCAAGAAATTACATCAGTTTTTTTCATGACTCCTATTCTCCTATTTTTTTCATGTCCTATTCCATTCTATGTGCTCACGTAGGTCTGACTGACACTAGGCACTTTCAACACATCCCTAAAACCACCTGCTCAATTTTGTAACCAAAGCTCCCTTATTAGAGAATAAAAACAAATATGGAAGGAAGCAAGATGTAGAGGAGCTGCTCACATTAACATGTGTATGTAATTTATCCAAAATGGCCTATTATACCTGCACTATCTCTCACTATTCTTTTTTTTTAATTTATTTTATTTTATTTATTTATTTATTTTAATTTTTTATTTTTTATAAACATATATTTTTATCCCCAGGGGTACAGGTCTGTGAATCACCAGGTTTACACACTTCACAGCACTCACCAAAGCACATACCCTCCCCAATGTCCATAATCCCACCCCCTTCTCCCAAACCCACTCCCCCCAGCAACCCTCAGTTTGTTTTGTGAGATTAAGAGTGACTTATGGTTTGTCTCCCTCCCAATCCCATCTTGTTTCATTTATTCTTCTTGTACCCACTTAAGCCCCCATGTTGCATCACCACTTCCTCATATCAGGGAGATCATATGATAGTTGTCTTTCTCCGCTTGACTTATTTCGCTAAGCATAATACCCTCTAGTTCCATCCATGTTGTCGCAAATGGCAAGATTTCATTTCTTTTGATGGCTGCATAGTATTCCATTGTGTATATATACCACATCTTCTTGATCCATTCATCTGTTGATGGACATCTAGGTTCTTTCCATAGTTTGGCTATTGTGGACATTGCTGCTATAAACATTCGGGTGCACGTGCCCCTTTGGATCACTACGTTTGTATCTTTAGGGTAAATACCCAGTAGTGCAATTGCTGGGTCATAGGGCAGTTCTATTTTCAACATTTTGAGGAACCTCCATGCTGTTTTCCAGAGTGGCTGCACCAGCTTGCAAACAAAGTGCATATGATTGTTATCCTTGTTCCTATCTGATAGTTGAAACTAACTTTCAGCAATGCTAACTAATATGCCCACACTCAAAAAAATATCAAGTGATTATGAGCAGAGCAATTAAGAGTAGAGACTGAGCTTATAATCTGCCACACTATCTCCTCAAAAGGCCTTAGGGAAAGGGAAATATAAAGAAACGGTTTACATAAACTGGGGATTTCCAATATTTATTTTAAATAAAATTTCACATTTCTTGCTTTTTGAACAGAAGGACTTTCAATAATTAGAGTTATGTGTCGAGACTTTTAATATATAAAGAGATAACATGCAGAAATGGACAAGAAACCACTTTAATCAATCAGCAGAAATGTATCCATAAAAGAAAAAGTAATTTCACATTTATGTTACATTGATTTTATAATTTCAGTCTTCTAGCTGGAAATTAGAGGAATACCCTCTTATTTTCCCTCAGTGACTCAGAAGCCTATGTCCATCAGCAAATAATAGATGTACTCAGTTTCCTCAGTAAATGCCAACCTAGCTGCTGCTTCTAATCCAGGTGAGGTTTGTGTTCTAAAGACAATTGGCTTAATTTTTATTATATACTTATTAAGGAACATCTTTACTTTCTAAAATGAAAACTAATGAGGAAGGAAATAAATTCAGATGAAATAGGAAGTATTTACTAGACCTGGTATATTTATGAACAAAGGCCTGTGGTATCCCACCTAATTATGAAATTAGGCTTCATTTAAATTTGCAAATGTTTTTATATTAGCTCATTTCAGCTAAAATTAAATTGTACAGCACACAGTCCAAAGTAGTAGATAAAATTTTATTCTATGCCCCTAAAAATACATAAATGAAGATGAATAAGATGGTAGCAACCTAGTTGGAGATCAGCTTGCAATTTTTAGATAACAATAAACCCCATTTTAGAATTTTTATTAAAAGCATTCCTTACTTTCCTAATATATTCTTTCATATACAAGGCTAGTATTATAAATATGTTCATTTACCTGAGTTTCTTATTGAGTAAAATAAGCATATTCAGAGATGAGTCTACATTATCATTTCAGTTTTGATCAGGAGGGGTACAATTGACTGAATATTTGTGTCCCTTCCAAAATTCATCAGTTGAAATCCTAACTCCCATTGTGATGGTACTAGGCGGTAGGGCCTTTAAGAAGTGGGCAGGTCATAAAAGTTGAGCCCTGCTGAATGAGATTAATGCTCTTATAAAAGGGACCCAAGAGAGTTTTCTTGACCTCCTTCTACCCCATGAGAATACAAGGAGTAGTTAGCAATTTGAAGCCAGAAGAGGATTCTCAGTAGAACTTGACACTGCTGGCACCCTGCTTTCAGACTTGCAGCTCCAGAAATGTGTGAAATAAATTCCTTTTGTTTATAAGTCACCTAGACTATGTTCCATTGTTATTGCATCCCAAACTAAAACAAGTCACATGTTTTAGAATCACTGACGAGAAAGGCATAGATTTCTGATAGTCTCCAGCAAATGACATATATGTTCTTTCATATTTATTCCTATAGTATAGAATTTATAGATTATAATTTTATTAGAGGAAGTGTTCTACACGATATCCTCAATGAAAAATACCTTCTGGTAAGGGATCTCCTCCTTAATTAAATTAAACACATAAATCCTCAATGTTTTACTACTAGAATGATAATCACTAGCTGCTGAGAAGCAGTTAGATTGAAGTTAGATTGAGTTACTCCACATCAGTTGTTCTTGAATTGTATTTTCTCTATCCTTACTTAGTCTGCTTTGTCCTCAGATATACACTGCATTTTGTTTGTTTGTTTGTTTTTTGTTTTTTTCCCCTTTTCCTTTCTTTTTCAATTCCTCTTCAAGCACGGGCACAGAATCTTTCTTTTTGTTGTGCTTAGCATGTTTTAAAAAAAGGAATTTTCAACATTTTCACAAAATACCGAGATACAATAAAAAGGACACAGAAATAGAAAGTATCTGAAGCTTAGGTGGGTTTCTGATTTTACCATAACTAGTAGACCTTCAGTTTACCACAGATGGATGAGTCAGTCCAGCTGAGCTCAGCCTTTAAAAGAACCCTAGGTTAGGTTGAAATTTTAATCCATTGACTTGTGAGCTAAATAAATAACTGTTTTAAGAACCAAGGTTTGAAATGAGTTTTTTGTTTTGTTTTGTTTTATGTAAAAAAAAGAAACTAATGTGTTATGGTTCAAAATGATCTATTTTAATTTGGAAGGTAAATTCAAATGTCAGTATCATCTTTTAGGTTCTATGAGCACATGGATGGAGAGACAGAGACAGACAGGCACACACATACAGAGAGAGAGCAAGAGCAAGTGAGAGAGAAAGAGAGGAGCAAAGACAGAGACAATGATGACTAAGATAACTTTCAGTCAGGCCTGGAAAATCACATACACTATCTTGCCAGTAAAGGTTAATTCAAGGGTGGTAAGTTAAGAGTAAGATAAAACATGATCCTGATTACTATCAACCTCAGAACCATGTTAATTACTACAGAGTTGGCTTTACTATCTTTTTTTTTTTTAAGATTTATTTATTTATTTGAAAGACAGAGATCACAAGTAGGCAGAGAGGCAGGCAGACAGAGAGAGAGGGAGAAGCAGGCTCTCTGCTGAGCAGATAGCCCTATGCGGGCTCAATCCCAAGACCCTGAGATCATGACCAGAGCCAAAGGCAGAGGCTTTAACCCACTGAGCCACCCAGGCACCCCTTGGTTTTACTATCTTATAACTGTTTTTGCTAAAGCATTAATCAAAGATATTAAGTATCCTCTATCATAGAACAGATCATGAATGATCAAAACCTGCAAAGCATCTATTATAGCTGGTGTGAAAACTCTGTTGAAAATAGAGATACAGTAAGGATATTTTTCCATTCATTTTTCATTTTTTAGTTGAAATTGTGATAAAAACTATGTTAGTACATTTTTTTTAAGGCAATCAATGCAAAGTATTATGCTGACCATCTGTTCGAATATTAAGCGGTCATACCATTACTGAAGTTTAGTCTGTCAAATTTAGTTGTGGAAACTATTGCAATTACATTCTCAATATGTTTAGGAAAATTTCAAGGGCAAATACAAGGTAATTCTTCAGCTATCATGTAAATAATTTCCCTGAACTATTATTTAACTATTCAAAATGTCACAATTTTTAGTGTCTCTTTGTTCAGCCTGCTTCTTACCAAGAACATCTGACTCTCCTCCATTGTTATTATCATGAACATTTACTGAGCAATGTGCTTTTGTTGTTTGATCTCTTAAGAGCTAAGAGGAATGTAAGATGTCAAAAGTGAGCAATTACAAGTTTCAGATTAAATATTTAATGACACTATTAATATAAAAGATTACTTAGAGTAAAACTGCCTTAAAATCTGATTTGTCTGATATAAGGATTGCTGCTCCAGCTTTCTTTTGATGTTCATTAGCATGATGAATGTTACTCCATCCCTCACATTCAATCTGGAGGTCTCTTTAGATTAGGTCTACAATGAGTTTCTTGTAGAAAGCATATTGATAGGTCTTGTTTTTGTTTTGTTTTGTTTTTTTATCCAACCTGATATGGTGTCTTTTGATTGGAGCATTTAGTCCATTTGCATTCAGAGTAATTATTGAAAGATATGAACCTAGTGCCATTGTATTACCTCTAATGTCAGTGTTTCCGTAGATTGTCTCTGTTCTTTTCTGGTCTTTATTACTTTTGGGTTCTCTTTGCTCACAGGACCCCTTTAATATTTCTTGCAGGGCTAGTTTAGTGTTCATGAATTTCTTTAGTTTTTGTTTGCCCTGGAAACTCTTTATTCTCCTTCTATTCTGAATGACAACACTGCTGGATAAAGTAATCTTTGATGCATGTTTTCCATTTAGCACAGTGAATATATCATTTCAGTCCTTTCTGGCCTGCCAGGTCTCTGAGTACCGGTCTGATACTACCCTTATGTTTCTACCCTTGTTAGTTAAGGACCTCTTTTCCTTAGCCACTTTCCGGGTTTTCTCTTTATCTCAACATTTCCAAGCTTCATTATTACATGTTGAGGTGTTGACTGATTTTTATTGATTTTGAAGGGGGTTCTCTGTTCCTCCTGATCTTGAACACTTTTTCCTCCCCCAGAATAGGGAAGTTCTCAGCTACAATTTGTTCAAATAAACCTTCTGTTCACCTCTCCTTCCTCTTCTGGGACCCCTATTATTTAAGCATTATTTCACTTTATAATATTGTTGATTTCTCAAATTTTCCTTTCACGATCAAGTAGTTGTTTTCTTGCTTTTTCTCAGCTTCCTTCTCCATCATTTTCATCTCTATCACTGACTCTTCTGCCTTGTTTATCACAAAAGTTAGAGCCTCCATTTTGGACAGCATCTCAGTAATAGCATTTTTAATTTTGGCTTGATTAGATTTTAGTTCTTTTATTTCTACAGTAAGGGATTCTCTACTATTGTCTATGCTTTTTTTCAAGCCCAGCTAGTATTTTTATAGTCATTGTTTTGAATGCTAGTTCTGACATCTTACTTATATCCACATTGATTAAATCCTTGGCAGGGAATACTGCCTCCTGTTCTTTCTTTTGGGGAATGTTTCTCTATATTATCATATATCCACAGAAGAATAGATGACATTTGGAAACCGGTCATCCATGCAAAAAAAAAAAAAGGCAAATATGGATATATTAATGAAAAGGCAGCTTCTTAAAAACCTGGAGACGTGTAACTCAATGAATTGGGAAGATAAATGGTAAAGGCAGCAGGAAAGTCGATCTCCGAGAGAAAAGACAAAAATAGCAACAACACCACCACCAGCAAAATACAAACAAAACAAACCAGAAGAAAACAGAAGCAAAATAAAATAAGAAAAAAATCAAACACCAAGTAAAATAGGATAAAATAATAAACTAGACCCTGGGTGTAATTTGGTTTGTTTGTTAAAGAAAATTGGATCTCAAAATAGGAAAGAAAGAAAAAACCTATACATCTATAAAGATAAAACACAATGAAAGGAAACCAAAAGTAAATAAATAAATAAATAAGCACACACATAACATATGTAAAAAATAAAAACTAAAGAGTTTTAAAGAAGAGAATATTCAGTAAGAAAATAGCTGAAAAAAAGACAAAAGAATAATAATAATAATAAACAAGGAATGCTATATACTGTTTTCCCCAAGAGCTAAAGTTTTTTTTTTTAAAGATTTTATTTATTTATTAGACAGACAGAGATCACAAGTAGGCAGAGAGGCAGGCAGAGAGAGAGAAAGGGAAGCAGGCTCCCCGCTAAGCAGAGAGCCCGATGTGGGGCTCGATCCCAGGACCCTGAGACCATGACCTGAGCTAAAGGCAGAGGCTTTAACCCACTGAGCCACCCAAGCGCCCCACCAAGAGCTAAAGTTTTAAAGTTCTCTGTGATCAATAAACTGGTGTCAGCCAGTTGTTCCTTCTGGTCTTCTTTGGGAGGGGCCTATTGCACTGATTCTCAGGTGTCTTTGCCATGGTGGAATTGTACTAGGTGGCTGGACTAAGTGTAAGCAGACTCAGATTGCTGTAGGTGGTGCTGTTTTGCACCCTGAAGGCTTTCAGCATGGGTAAGAGGAAGAAAATGGTGGTCTGGTGCCCTGATCTCTAGCCCTGGAACTGAAAGTTCATGCCCCTCACTCTTTAGTGCACCCTCAGGGAAAATCACCCAATCACTCTTGCCTTCCTGGTCTCCTGTAACATAAGCCCCTGTTGCTCTTCCCCTGGGGAGGTCTCAACTCTCTTCTGCCTTTTCCTGGTCCCCTGCGTGGAGAGCAGTCACCCAGCTATCCAATGGTTTGTGGTTTATGGTAACACAGAGGTGAAAGCCGGTGCTTAGACTCTCTGTTTGCAGCCAGCTTCCCTACTCCAAAGCTTGGGAACTCTGCCACACTCGGGCACCCCCATTCTTTTTGTGACACCATGGATCCTGAGATCACACTGTCTCACCTGTGATTCTGCCCCACTTTGCCATCTGAGTGCCTTTAAGCCAGGGATGTCCCCAACTAGAGCAGAACTCTGAATGTTCCAGTTTCCCACTCCGCTGTTTATACTATTTTCTGGTAGCCTGATTAGGGGCTCCCTCCTCTCTGTGGTTTATCTTCCAGTGTATCACCCCAGATTCATATCTCCATACCACCTACCTCACAAAATGTGGTCGCTTTTCTCTTTGTAGAACTGCAGCAATTCTTTTCTCAGATCTCCTATTGATTTCACAGGTGTTCAGAATGATTTGATAACTATCTAACTGAATTCCAGGGACCAGAGAAAATTAGGGTCCCCTACTCCTCCATCACCTTAACTCCTACTCAAGGAGAAATGTTACGTTAGGTTTTTAAAAAAGATCAGTACTTCATCTCTGTTAATCAGGTTATTGGGTAACAGTGTAGAAATGATTTTGTCTTTGGGGCCTCATAAAACAATGAGCCTAATGTTTCCACCATCAATTGTTTTAAAATGCCATTTGATCAGAGTGTTTATTTTATTCTATGTCTTCTTTGTATATGTCTCAATTTATCCTGATTTCCTTTCTAGCCCCACTATCCATAAATAAATGACTATCATTTTACAAATTAAAAAGGACTATTAAATAGATTCATGGAAGAAAATCATAGGTATTTTATACCAAATGTGATCTTGTAGACTAACTGGTTTAAGGTAATACTTTTGTATCATGGATAGGATCAGATGTTGAGTCAACTACCTATATCATACTGTGAATTAATGGTATAAAAGCTATCTTCATTCCTACCCTATCATGGGTATCATGCTATTAAGGCAAGGCAATGCATTAAATAAAATGAAATATCATAAATTGAGGGCACCTGGGTGGCTCAGTGGGTTAAAGCTTCTGCCTTCTGCTCAGGTCATGATCCCCGGGTCCTGGGATTGAGCCCCATATCGGGCTCTCTGCTCAGTGGAGAGCCTGCTTCCCTCCTCTCTCTCTGCCTGCCTCCCTGCCTACTTGTAATCTCTGTCTGTAAATAAATAAATAAAATCTTAAAAAAATATATCATAAATTGATATTTTAATTGGATTAGGCAGAGTTTAGATACCATCTTCCCTTTGCTTATAAATTATCCATTTAAATTTCTTATATAATAATAACTTAATATAAAAGAAACTCTAAATATTGGTAATCTTGTTGTAGAGTAAAGCAGCAATTACTTTAGGCTTCAGTTTTCTTATTCATATAAAAAAAGAAAAGAGCATTACTCTCCAAGGCTATTTTAAGGATTATATCTGTTATTACATTGTGCTGTAATTTATTTTTTCCTACTCAAAGGTAATATCCTTGAAGGTAGGGTTTATCTCTTATCTTTTTTTCTGAAGTGCTTTTATATTGTTAGCTTATGGCAGTCATTCTAGTTTTCATTTCTTAGCAACAAAATAACAAACCCAAAGTTTTTATCTTAAAGACAAAAGAAGCAAATTTATAAAATCATATTTATAGTAATTACTATGTAATCAAATTCATACTAAGAAGTTGCAGTGACAACTTTTTAAGAAGTGGGTGTTCACTTGATAGTTCAAATTTTATGTCACCAGTTGCTTACTAAAGGCAAGTTCAGTTAGAGAAAGACTATATAATTTAGTTAATGATTCATATTGTCATCGCTGAAAATTTCTTCTAAAGCATTTGCCAAAGTTTTTATGTAAACTATCTTTATGTGTATTAAAATATTTTATTATGAAAGACTTTGACCAAATAGATAAAAATAGATCATTCATAACATACTCAAAATAATATAACAACATGATTTATCCAGATATTAACATTTTGCTATACTGCTTTAAGGATTTTAAGAATGGATATGTTGCCTTAAAATGAATACATTTCATGGGCAAAAGACATGAACAGACATTTCTGCAAAGAAGACATCCAAATGACCAACAGACACATGAAAAAGCGCTCAACATCACTCAGCATCAGATAAATACAAACTCAAAACCACAGTGAGCTACACCTTATACTAGTCAGAATGACCAAAATTAACAAGTCAGGAAGTGACAGACATTGGCAAGGGTGCAGAGAAAGGGGAACCCTGCTACACTGTTGGTGGGAATGCAAGCTGGTGCAGCCACTCTGGAAAACTGTATGGAGGTTCCTCAAAAAGTTGAAAGTAGAGCTACCCTATGACCCAGCAATCACACTACTGGTTATTTACTCTAAAGATACAAATGTGATGATCCGAAGGGGCATCTGCACCTCAATTTTTATAGCAGCAATGTCCACAATAGCTAAACTATGGGAAGAACCTAGATGTCCATCAACAGATGAATGGATAAAGAAGATGTGGTGTGCGCGCGCGTGCACACACATACACACACACACACACACACACACACACACACAAAATGGAATATTATGCAGCCATCAAAAATGAAATTGTGCCATTTGCAACAACATGGATGGAACTAGAGGGTATTATGCTAAACAAAATGAATCAATCAGAGAAAGACAATTATCATATTTCAAACAATGATCATATTTGTTTGATCATTTCATTGTTTGATCATATACATAACAATGATCTTTTTGATATGAGGAATTTGAGAGGAAGGGTAGGGGGTCGTGGGGGATTGGGGTTAGGTCATGGGGGATAGGAAAAAAATGAAACAAGATGGGACTGGGGAGGAGAGCAAACCATAAAAGACTCTTAATCTCAGGAAACAAACTGAGGATTGCTGGGTGGGGAGGGCTAGGGTGGTTGGGTGATGGACATTTGGGAGGGTATGCGCTATGGTAAATGCTGTGAATTGTGTAATACTAATGATTCACAGACCTGTACCCCTAAAGCAAATATTACATGTTAATAAAAAATTTTTTTAAAAAAGGACACATTTCAAAAATGTTTAGTAGAAGTTATAAAATGATATGTAAACTAAACTCTTTAAAAACCCACAATAAAATAGTTGATCATGTTTAAATGATCTAACTGTACATTGTTCATGTGTTGAATATCATTTTTTTTTGTTTAGTGTCCACTATGTTCAAGTTATTTTTATAAGTACTGTGGAAAACGCAAAACATATAATCCATAGTGTCTGTCACCAAATAAATTAGAATAAATTAAGGTAGGTAATGCATACACTATTAATGTTAAGGCAATTAAAAAAAATATGGACATAAAGACACAAGTGTCTTACAGTTTTAGAATCCGATGGATCCCATCATTTCTGGCTAGTGTGAGATGCAGAAGGCCTCATAAAATTCTCACACTACCTGGTAGAAAAGATTAGATTTTGGTTGGGATTCAAAGGAGGTCTGGAAAGTGTACGTATGAGGAGGAAGGGCAATGACCAGTATGAAAGGTGGCTCTAAGGAAAGAAGGCACTAGGTGTTTTCCTTGAACAGAGAGGAGTGTGGTTTGTTGGTGACTAAAATGCCTGAAGAGGAATTATGAGAATGTAGAAAAACAGAACTTTGCATATGTATTATGGAAGTTTAAATTTCAGGAGAGAATGTTTAAACTCATTACAACAGACAACAGAGCATCATTTCAGTGGTGTTGTGCATCTCCTTTAAGCCTCTTCCCTGCTGTCCAACAAGGCAGTCAGAGCAATAATATAAGAAATGTGCTGGCAGGTGCTCAATATTTACAGTGTCAGTTCTGAACCATTCTATTTTTTCCACTTACATCTGCTTGTTGCTGTCTTCTTCCTTTTCTGTTTCACCCCCCCACTTAACCCTCTGGTTCCATTAATAACCTGATTTTACCAGATTCTAATCTTTTGATCAATTCTCTTAGTTTCACAAAGTTTTCACTTTGGTGATACGATCTTTGAGAAAAATTTAAGGACTTCTTTTCCATTAAATTGCTCTTTCTAGCACTCCCTGTTTGGTGCTATCAGGTCCAGTGCATATGTTCCATTTTAACAACTCTGTGTCCAAGTATCATTTCATTTACATTATTTTGTCTCATAGTGACTTTCCAGGTATACAGTCCCTTGTCATACCATCACTTTGGTTTCACTTAGCTAATGAAATAAACTATATATACACACACACACACATACATTTCTCAAATGTGTTCATTAGAGCTCCTGTTTTCACAGATTTCTTATGACCATCATGTACATTTGTGATAACCAAGTAGTCTGGAGAGACTTGTAAATTAAATTGAATCACTGTTAAAATCCTATCTATATCACATATGTAAACAGCTGAAAGGCAACTTGTACTTCAGAACAATAGCTCAGGTTTGTGGCAATTACTCTATCACTAGTCACATTAGGAACAATAAGAAAAGCAAAAAATCAAGTAAACTGGCAACTGGCTTTCAAAGCACATAGAACACTATTCTGCATAGATAAGACAGATGCTGTTCAAATTCCAAGTATTGAAGTGGAAAAAAAGTTCCATACCATAATGTGTGGCAACTCAGCTAGCATCTAAAACTCATTCCTGAAATAGCTTCTTCCAAATCAAAGCCTGAGGGAATGTGAAATCTTAAATCCTTCATCTTGTAAATAGCCGCCTTGCTGAGAGGAAACAAAGACTACTATGTTCATCACTGGCTCCTGGCAGGAAACTTCCTACCACATAGTTCACATTACTACTTTTTACTTTATCTCACACTATCATTTTTCATTTATCTTCTAATTTTGGTTTTCTCTCCATTTGAAATTAATTGACACTTGAAAATAATTAATGTTTCCCAAAAAATGTCCAGCAAAAATAGCAGAAATAAAGATAAAAGCTAATTCAAACATTCTAATGTTTTTATTGTGGATGTGGAAAGATAATTCCTGTGCTAAAAATTTTCAATAGATAGACACAAAAGATATAAATTTAGGATTCATTAAAGGGTTTTAACAGATTATGAACTGAGGAAAGAGTAAGTTGAACTGTGCATTTCTTAATTATGTGATTTTTCTGTGTAGAGTCTCCATTATTTGTAAAATATATCTCTGAAATACACAATAACTAGTTAAGAAATAGAAACTATGACATTCTGTCCTGTTAACACTATATATATATATTTTTTAATATAATTTTTTATTTTTTATAAACATATATTTTTATCCCCAGGGGTACAGGTCTGTGAATCACCAGGTTTACACACTTCACAGCACTCACCAAAGCACATACCCTCCCCAATGTCCATAATCCCACCCCCTTCTCCCAACCCCCCTCCCCCCAGCAACCCTCAGTTTGTTTTGTGAGATTAAGAGTCACTTATGGTTTGTCTCCCTCCCAATCCCATCTTCTTTCATTTATTCTTCTCCTACCCACTTAAGCCCCCATGTTGCATCACCACTTCCTCATATAAACAAAGCAAATGTAATATCATTCATCAGCTACATATCATGTTGGTTTTCATTTGGTAGTAAACAAAAGACAGACAAAATTTTAAAATAAAAGCAAATTGAAAAATCAAAGGTAGTTCAATTTCTGGCCAAGGGGGCAAAGCTTGCACCAGACCAATAATGACACTGAGAACAACTAACAAAGACCAATAATAAATCAATCTGTTTGAAGACATCTTAGAGTCAGACATCAAAAGAGCCAGAAATAGAGAAAAACAATGAGAGAGAGAAAGAGACAGAAGTATGGGGGGGAAATGTTTAGAAAGTAACTCACTAATGTAAGCCCAAATCTTTGCATACTAATTTTCGTTTCCATGCATTAGACTACTTTTAGTTTAGGAGAGGAACCTAGAAGCTGGACAGAGAGAAGCAGCTGAGAGGCTGAAAGACCAGTAGGGCTTTCAACAATCCCACAGTTTTGGGGAAGATAAAAACAGAATTCACAGATATGAAAGCAGCCAGAATGTCATGCACAGATCCTGGAGGAAAAGAGCAGGCACACAGAAAGAAGACTCTTTTCCAGTGTGTACATCAATATAAAGAAGTAGAATATAATCTGGAGTACAGAAAATACAAATAAATTTCAGAAAAAATATATAAGAGACATATCAATCACGGTAAATATGTATGTGGCTTGTATAATTAGGCCAACTAGGGAGATGAGAAGGAATGGATTAGAAGCAATATTTGGAGAGAAGTTGTTAGAATTTTACCAAGATTTAAAAAAAAAAAAGCTCCCCTCCCCCACATAAAACCACAGGTTGAAGAAATTCTAGACCCTCAAGTGGTATTAATCAAAGAAAACCATACCTAGAAAAGTCAGAGTAAAAATACTTAAAAACAAAGATAAATATTTAAAACAAACTAGAAAAAAGAAAAGACAAGTTAATTATAAAAGATCATCATTAGATTTACTACTGATCTTCTACAGAACAATGAAAACTAGATGGCAATGGAATAGTAAATTAAAGGTGATTAGAGAAAATAATTGCCACTCAAAAATTCAATATACAGGGAAAATATTCAATACTAAAAGCAACTGAAAAATATCTCTAGACACACTATTTTTCAAAGCCCCACCAAAACCCCAAGAATTTATCACCCTCAATCAAATTCTTCAATAGGAAGAAGAATACCTATTGTAGAGAGAAATATGAGAATGCAGTAAAGTAGAAAGAAAAGAAATGAGGTTAGTGTCTGAAGGGAGAAAAAGAATGTTAAATGATTACATCAATGAAAACAGTGACTTGTGAGGTTTAAAATACATGTTAAAAAACATAATAAAAAATAATTCATGAATAAAAGTTTATTCCAGGGATTATATGGTTGACTAAAGTAATAATTTTAAAAGGAAAATTTTGTGATAAAATATGTCAGCTCTGGGGCATTTGGGTGGCTCAGTTGGTTAAGCAGCTAATTGTAGATTTCAGCTCAGGTCACAATCTCAGGTTCATGAGCTCAAGCCCCATTTGAGGCTCTGCATTGGGCATGGAGCTGGCTTAAGATTCTCTCTTTCCCGCTCCCTCTGCCACAGCCCAACCTAAAAAAATTCAAGCCCCATTTATGATTAAAAAAAAATCTTAACAAAATTGAATGATCAAACAGCATAAATTAATCATAAGTACTTAACAAAAACCTATAGCAAACATCACATTTAATGGTGAAATATTTAAAGCCTTCCTCTTGAGATCAGGAATGAGATAAGAATGCCAGCTATTACTTCCATATAATATTGTACTAGAGGTTCTAGCCAGGGCCTTATGGCAAGAAAAAATTTACAGAGATGGGAAAAAAAGAAAATGGTAATTTTCATAGAGAACATATTTGTTGTATACAGAAAAATTTTAGAATCGATAGATGAATTAGAATTCTAATATGAATTAGAATATGCAAAATATACCCCCAAATCAATATAGTACACAATAGTAATTTCTAAAAAAATTTACAAAAAGAAATTTAAATAAACCTATCATTTATAATAACATTAAAAATGCCAAATACCAAACAATAATTTTACCAAAAGATGTGGAAGATGGAGAAAACTGTAGAATTATTGCAAAAATAATTAAAGATGACTCAAATGAAAGATGTATACCATATTTGTAATATGGAAGATTTAATATTATATTAAATATATATATATATTATATTATATTTTATATATATATTATATTATTATTATATTAAATATATATATATATCAATATTAAAATATTGATATAATTTGAATGCAATACTCAAAACACTTCTAGCAGTGTGTGTGTGTGTGTAAGATGGAGAGAGACAGAAAATATTTCTCTTTTAGTTTAATCACTGTGTATTTAGGTATTTTGTTACAGCACGATAGGTAACTAATATAGCAACCTCATTCAAGTTTTATCACTTAATACTTGTGTGAATTTGAGAAAATCATGTAAATTTTCTGAGCCTTCATTATCTAAAAAATGATATATCTAAAGTCCTTCAGACCTAAAATCATTACATGAGTTTTAGGTAAGTGTTTCAAAACTATGAGGAATTATCCAAATGAATTGATGATCCCTATGTATTATTGAGATGTCTTTCTCTCTAAGCTATTTATTTATTTATTATAAAGATTTTATTTATTTGACAGACAGAGATCACAAGTAAGCAGAGAGGCAGGCAGAGGGAGAAGGGGAGGCAGGCTCCCCGAGCAGAGAGTCTGATGCAGGGCTCGATCCTAGGACCTGGATCATGACCTGAGCCAAAGTCAGAGGCTTTAACCCCACTGAGCCACCCAAGCACCCTAAGCTTTTTTTTTTTTTTAAATAAACATCTTAAAATGAATGTCTTTGTAGGCAGACAGGTCATATAAGAAGTTACTCTGTTTCAGTACCTATTTGCATACTTTTTATAGTCCTAATTCTGTTTTAATGATAAAGCAAGGTCATCAGTGTTTCAAGTGTTCTATCTTCAAAGTAAATATATTGCACAGCATAGTGTCCTCAGTGAAATGATTCAAGGATTAATTTTCTAGGATAACGTATTACTATAATGATCAGTGTTTTCCTTTGTCTCATCTATTCCCCTGAAACACTTTGGCATACCAAAAAAAAAAAAAAACAAAACGAAAGAAAGAAAGAAAACCAACCGCCCCCCCCCAAAAAAACCTTTCTCCAATAAACTCACAGGATTTATTAAATATATGGTTCATTCAAATTGTATGATCTATAGAGACTAAAGTCCAAATTTTACATGATTTTGTATCTTTCATAACACCTAACAAAGTGTTATTATGTAGAAGTTGCTCAATAAAAATATTTAATGATAAATTAATTTTTCACTAATGCTTAAGTAATAAGCCTTGAAAGCTTGTTAGTGGAAGTACCAGCTTCTCCACTTAACTTCCATTTGTTCTATTTGTTCTATTAAAATATGCATTTTTTGGTAAGGAAATAGTGCTAAGGTATTTGTATCACTAACTACAACAAAAAATTCCATTTCTGGAACTTAAGAGCTGCTAATTTTATAATTAAAAAAGGGTAAGTTAATGTCTTTCATAAATGTTAGCATTCACAGCCATAATATTAAACAATATTATAAATTGATAATTATGATAAAATTTATTTTTATTTTGAGAGAGAGAGAGAGAGAGTACAAGCAGGGAGGGGCAGAGGGAGAGGGAGAGAGAATCCCAAGCAGCCTCCACCATTCAGTATGGAGCCCAGATTCCAAGGCGAGGCTCCATCTCATGACCCCCATTATGACCTGAGCAAATTAAAAGTCCACTGCTTAATAGATTGTGCTGCCCAGGTGCCCTGACAAAATATTTAGGTAGGTTTCGTTAGGTTACATAGTGATAGTAAAGTTAAGCTAACCTTAAACAACTACTAAACAAAAGGACACATCTAGTCAGGATAGATTTATAAGTTTGTATTTATGCATTCCTTTAAATTTACTCTGCCTCATTGCTTTCATTACTGAACCCTGTAGAACTATTTTCACAATAGTTCAAAAGTGCTTTTGTATGGCCATAGACTAACAAAATAAATGTCTGGCATATCAGAACTGACATTAACCATAAGTAAGTGGTGATTGTGACTGTCAGCTCTGTTTTGTAATTAATATTAATGTCTAAAATTTCATTGAATTATTTTATTAGTTGTATTAGTCTATTTATTATTTCTTTTGATTATTTTAGATAGATGTACATACCAACAGGAAAACCATCAGGAAATGAGTTTTTCATTTCCTTTCTAATTTTTACCCTTCTGTTTTTCTTTACAACAATATTAATCAAAATCTGTAATACTATGGTAAACAGTAGTTGAAGTAGTAGATGTCCGTATTTTTTCCCTATTACAGGGATTTCACTTAATATTTTTTTCATTAACTATTGAGTTTCTTCATTAATTAGAAAATTTCTTTCTATTCACATTTTGCTGACTTTTAAAAATACTAAATACGTGTTGAACATTATACAATGCTTTTAGAAATGTATTGAGATAATCATATGATTATCTCCTTTCAGTATATTTCATTGCTATTCATTTTATAGAACATACCACATTTTAGGGGTTCCTAGGTGGCTCAGTTGTGAAGTGTCTGCCTTTGGCTCTGGTCATGATTCCAGGATCCTGGGATTAAGCCCTGCATTGGGCTCCCTGTAATTATCAGCAGGAAGCCTGCTTCTCCCTCTCCTACTCCCCCTGCTTGTGATCCCTCTCTCATTGTATCTCTCTCTGTCAAATAAATAAATAAAATTTTTAAAAAATTATAGAACATACCACATTTTATCGTTTACTTACTAATAAATATTTGTTTTTTTCTGTTTCTGTAATACAGAGGGTGCCATAGTTAACAATGATACAAGTTATCCTTTTTTTTTTTTTTTTGGCTTATGTGTGAGATTTTTTTAGTGAGTATTTATCTGCAGGTGAAATTGTTCAGTTATGAGTCTCTTCAAACTAAACACACAGTATCAAATTGTTCTCCAATACATTGTTACAACTTAAAATTAGCCAAGCATTGAATTAGAATATAATGTAAATGTTTATACTTCTTTGTAGCTCCTATCACCTACAGGAGAAAGCACAAATAATCTGTGTGATGTACAAGGTCATTTCCCCTAGTGTACCAACCTTGGCATTCACTATCTCTACTCCTCCCCTTGCACACATTCCCACCATACCACTTTTTCGTGGACTCTTTCATATTGTTCTATCTTTTGGAATCCTCTTCTCTCAACCACATAGCAATAGGAATGAGAAGTTATCTTTAACTCCCTCCAGACAGACTTGTTCTTTTCCCTGCAATTTACTCTTGACCTTGCTTCATAATTGTTTCCTTGACCTTGTTTTCTCTCACACCTGAATTCTGAGGTTCTACAACTTTTTACTGTGTATTTTCCTAGCAATGACTTTCAGTGTCTGGCATATAGCAAATACTGTTGAATAAATGAGCAGATAATTGAATAAATGGATGGATGAATATAGGAAAATTAGAGGTCTTTATAAACAAGGACAGTAAAACCAGTGAAACAAATGTATTTTTCTCACAAAGGTTGGGACTTGCCAAAGTTAGATTTATTGTTGCTCTTTAGAATTGTCTTTATTTTGTGACAAGCCCTTCTTCTATTGAAATTAGGTATACTTATGTGTATGTGTATCTTCCATATTGAGTTTTTGTCAAAATCAAATCGAATAATACAGTGAATGTTCCTTGGAAAGGTATTACATGACAGTGATTCAAGGAATTAATATTTTTATGTTGAAAATAAATTTTGTTAGGAAAATTTGGTGTGTTCAACTATTTTGAGAAAAGAAATTTAACTGAACATGTCAGTACATTTTTTTTGGTTTGGTTTTGTTTCTTAGTGATTTGACTAACTTGAGTGGTTCCCTGTAGACTTACTCTGTGCCTACACACAACCACACACACAATTCTTAAATCCTTATCAATGCTTTAATATTCTGAGTTTTACAACCAGATTAGTCAAAGTTTCCAAGGTCATGAGTACTGTGCCACTAACAATTATCCCTAAATCACTGAGATTACATTTCAAGCTATTAGTATGAATATAATGAAGACTCTATTTTTAAAAATTAAATAATAAATATTAGCATTTATTGTTCTAGGTTTACTATTTATACAATGGAAAATGAAAGAAAAACAAGAAAGGGATTTGTCTCATTAATTTTATAATTTATTTCAATAACAAAGATAAAAAATTCAAAAACTAAGATTGCTCTAAATAGAATTTCTGGGACAAGAGCTTAATCTTATTACGTACGATAATGTTTACATCCACTATTCACGGATTTTAATGATCATTTAATGCACAATAATCTTTATGGATACTGACTGGAACAAGATGAAAATAAAGTATGTTATAAAAAGTTTGTACTTATAGGTAAGTATGGCATACTTGACCGATTTTTAGGGCCTTTTTGAGCTTCATTGACAATTGAGAAGATGATGTAAATAATAAAGTTAGTAAATTTTACATAATCCTAAATCAAGATAGTTATAAACAGTAGCAACTCTGAGCTATAAAGATAGCAATGCAAGAAATTTAAATTTTTCATTTTAAAATTCTTACAACGCCAAAGGAAATACAGTCATATATTATAGAGCTGATGTTGAATTATGTGAAATTTCTTAAATAAAATAAAAATATTTGTATCAAAAATATATTTTAGAAGATTTTATTTATTTATTTGACAGAGATCAAAGCAGACAGAGAGAGGAGGAAGCAGGCTCCCTGCTGAGCAGAGAGCTCGCTGCAGGGTTCCATGCGGGGCTCCATCATAGGACCCTGGAATCATGACCTGAGCTGAAGGCAGAGGCTTTAACCCACTAAACCACGCAGGTGCCCCTGTCTTGAAATTACTTCTATACACAAATTGAAACACTTTGGCAAACTTCTCTTTTCTCTATGTTTGCAAAGATTAGGTTTCATCCAATGTGTTACTTTAATTTAATTTACCTTGTTATTTTTCTGCCTCAAAAAAGATATATCTGATTGAAGGAAAATTTAAAATATAGAAAAAGCTTTTGAAAAAAAGAAAAATCATCAGAAACATTTAGAAATTTAGAAATAACAATGCTTGCTTTTTTTATATAATTGCAAATTTGGCTTATTGCAATCATAGATTTTTCCCATATTTTCATAGAGTTAAGATAATTTTCTACATGCAGTTTTTTATCTTGATTCCTTATTTAGTATTTATAACATTTCTTATGTCACTGATCATGTAATACATAATATCGTTTGGTTTTAGGTTTTTTACCTATAATTGTAGTTAGTAGGTCATATATGTTTGTGAGAAATAAATGAAATATGCAAATAAAGTACTTAATAAAATGCCTGGCATAGAGTAAATACTACCATAATTTAAATCAACAATTTCCTTATTGTCTAACATTTGTAATTGGAAAATGTTTAATATTTTAATAAAACTATATTGAATAGGTTTTATCATAATGTGAACTATGCTTGTAGAGTTAATGTAAGAAAGAACAAAATGTTTTTTAAAGTATCAAATCACTTTCCAAAAAAGTTATAACAGTTTATTCTCCTCCTACCATTAGTGTGTGAAATCTCATTTTACTATACCTTTACCATCACTTTTAATATTTACTAGACAATTATTACAGGAACAAGAACCTGGTGTTTTAACTTGCAATTATTTGTTTAGAAGTAAAGTTTGGATTTTTTTCAAATTGGATTGTCACTAGTTCATTTGTTTTAGATTTATCTGCTTATGGTTTTTTATACTTGCCTCTAGAGGAGTATCTGTGACTCCTGACCCTTGTGGAAGAGTGGTGTGATTAAGAACCCAATGATTGAAACCAATATATGTTGGTACAAACTCCAGCTCTGTCACTTACTAATTAAATAATTTTGTGGTGTTCATTTTGTGGATGTTTTTAACATTTTCATACCTCTGTTTTCTTGACTATAAGAATGGACACATAATATATGATGGGTATGCTTTAGGGAAATTAAATAAATTAATGGAATAATATCCAGCAATATGCACTCAATAAATATAGGGTAGTATTGATTAAATAAACTACTCATATTTAATGTATTTTACAAAGCTTTATTTTCAGGTTATCTGCCATTAAATTTTTATAATGTTGATTTTTTGTTCTATTTGGAAAGTTTTGATGTTTCCATAGGATTTGGTGTTGTCTCAGGAACCCAAATTCTGCTACCACCATAAGTTTAGATACTATTACTCTATCATCTATTAGAATATTCCATATTAACCTTTGTACATTTGTGTGTATGTGTATGGTCTAGGAGAAAAAAATTAAAAGGTTCATATTACAATCTTGATTATGGGATTTTAGGGCTGCTTTGAAAAGTTCTTCAAGTACAGCAAGCTATTGTGGTGGTCATTAACATATAAGATGTGAATAAGTTATTAACATTTCATTTTTATCCTGTATTTTGGACCTTTACTTCTATAACTTTTAAAATTAAAAGAACTAATATGATGAGACAAAATAAATCTAAAAAAAAAATAAGGAAGTTGATACCAATTTTGCAGATTTTTCATATAATAATGAATCATTTTTATAATAGCAATTTAAAAAAAGATTTTATTTATTTATTAAGAGTGAGAGAGAGAGAGCATGAATGAAGGGGGGACAGTGGCAGAGGGAGAGAGAGAAGGAGACTCCCTGCTAAGCAGGAAGCCCAACTTGGGGCTCAATCCCAGGACCCTGGGATCATGACTTGAGCTGAAGGCAGACACTTAACCAACTGAGACACCTAGGCACCCTATAATGGCAATTTTTTTTTAAAGATTTTATTTATTTATTTGTCAGAGAGGGGGGGGGGGGAGAGTGAGCACAGGCAGACAGAGTGGAAGGCAGAGGCAGAGGGAGAAGCAGGCTCCCTGCGGAACAAGGAGCCCGATGTGGGACTCGATCTCAGGACGCTGGGATCATGACCTGAGCCCAGCTGCTTAACCAACTGAGCCACCCAGGTGTCCCTATAATGGCAATTTTTAAAAGAAAAGTGTCCAACAAATTTTAGAAACTACCAATTAAAAAAAAAGGGAATAGGGAGCTTGAAAGGACTATTTCAAAAGTAAGAGCTTTAACAAAGTTCAGTATTACTAATAATAAATTTTCAACTACCACAATACAATAAAAATAATATACTTTGGGAACAGAAATATCAGAATATAATTAGTAAATAGTTATATATCCATAGAACTTTTCCTGCAAAAATTATTGAAGTCATTGGCAAAAGAACTACATTGCAGATAGAGCAATAAAGCATAACATGGAAACTTTTGCAGTGGGATGATTTATTCAAACAAGATTGTGCCAGGAATCACACTGCAAAAAAATCTGAAAGCACAGCTTCTCTGGCATGATGGGTGTCAAAATGATTTTATGTGAGAATCATCTAGGAAGTTTTAAGAGCATGGAAAGCAGATTTGCTCATGGACAATTAAAAATAATAGGGGTGCCTGGGGACTCCTTCAGTTAAGTGTCCGACTCTTGATTTTAGCTCAGATCATGGTCTCTAGGTCCTGAGATCAAGCCCTGCATGTGCTCCTGGCTAAGCACAGTCTGCCTGAGATTCTCTCTCACCTTTTCCCTCTGCCCCTTCCCCCACTTTCCCACACTCTCGGTCTCTTCCTCAAATAAATAAATAAAATCTTTTAAAAAAATAAAAATAATAATCCTTTTAAGTGATTCTAACATGCATCCAGGGGTGACAATGAGGCTCTGGAAGAATTAGAAAGTGATTTGGAGACACATTTACTTGGACCACCCTTGTCAACATAAAAATCTGAGAAATAAACTTTGAAGACCACTGGATTAGTGGGTTGGTTCTACTCAACAACAAGTAAATAAATTATACTTACTTGTGCTTTTTCTCTGTCAAATAAATAAATAACAAATCTTTTTTTTTTTTTTTTAAGATTTTATTCATCTACTTGACAGAGAGAGAGATCACAAGTAGGCAGAGAGGCAGGCAGAGAGAGAGGGGGAAGTAGGCTCCCCGCTAAACAGAAAGCCTCATGTGGGGCTTGATCCCAGAACCCTGAGATTGTGACCTGAGCCGAAGGCAGAGACCTTAACCCACTGAGCCACCCCAGCGCCCCTAAAAAATCTTTTTTTAAAGTTTTTTTTATTTATTTGACCAACAGAGATCACAAGTAGGCACAGAGAAAGGCAGAGAGAGGAAGGGAAGCAGGCTCCCTGCTGAGCAGAGAGCCCAATGTGGGGCTTGACCCCAGGACCCTGGGATCATGACCTGAGCTAAAGGCAGAGACTTTAACCCACTGAGCCACCCAGGTGCCCCAATAAAGAAAAAATCCTAAAAAAAAAAAAAACAAGACATGGTGTTATATATTATATACCATAGTATGTGTGTGTGTATATAATATGATATGTAATAATATATAATAATATATATAATATACTCTATATACCTACATATACACTCATGTGAGTTCATTTTAAAAAGATTAAATAACTTTGGCCTTTGGTGACAGGAACTTGTAGGTTATTATGTATCTTTGACTATTAACAAATGTTATGTTTAAATATTATATAAATATATTTTTAGCAATTATTTAAGTAACTAAAAACTTCGTTAATGAACTTTTGCCTGATAGATGACATAAAAATGAAGGTTGTAGTGTTAATTTTTAGGATCATCTACATGTTCTTTCATCCTGGATTTCTTTTTTCACTTTTAATTTTGGTTGAATACAGCCTATGAAAATTGAAACACAATTTCTAAATATAGATGGACAATATCATCAGAGGACATACTTTGATTATGCTTCAAAGAATGAGTGATATTAGAATTTATTCCCTAAAAGCTAATAATGCATTTTTTTTTGTGAGCCACACAATAAGTTTTTTGAAAAACAGAAAGTAAAAATACAAGCTTTAAAAAAAAAAATCATCTCACTACAAATAGAAACATTTAGACTGGCAATAGAAATGACTGATATAAAATGTATCTCATTTTTATGTATTAATAAAAATGTGATATTTTTCTCAGATGGGGAAAGTATAATAACTTTAGGAATCCATAACCTCTGAAGTATATAACTCATTTCCTGATATTTTTGTCAAATGTCTTACTAATAAAAACTCAAGGTTATGAAAATAGTTTAAAAATTAAATTTGCTTTAATCAATGGAAAAATCTTCTGAACATATTGCCACTTCTCAGTTAAAAAAAAAAAAAAATGAATGCAAACACTGCAAATCTGAGTTTAATTCAAGACTGAAGGTCTTAACCCTGGCTGGCTAATTGGGGATGTTTGACATTTGCTTTATTGCCTTGTTCTTTTTCACTTTGAATTTCTTCTTTAATGAAGACAAAATTCCTGACAATCACACTGCCCCAGAGATTAGATTTGTAGCAAAGAGGTCAAGTCTCTCTATATTTATATTTCTCCCAAATTCTCATTCTTTTTAATAATATTATCCATTCTTACCCTCTCCATGGTAACTTATTTCCTCTAACCTTTGTCATTCATGGTATTATTATTGGGGTCACTATTGCAGTCAGAGTGTGTATTTTGTTATTAGTTTAAAATACAAACTTTTAACTTTTTCTTTATAGGTTGCCTCTCAGACGTTGATAACAGCAAGGAGTGAATGGTGCCTTAAGGAGTCATCTACTTCTTAAATTATTTCAAAGTTTTAAGTCTAAACCATCGCAGGAAGTTAAAAATATTTCACTGTTTACAGGGAGATTTTAGAGTTTACTTGGTACTTTGTCTTCATCACTGTGGTATTCAGGTTTTTCAACACCTAACCTAAGTAGACCTCCTTTGGTCCCTTGTGCATGTATTTATTCATTCAGCAAATACTTGTTTAGCATTTACCAATCCTAAGAACTATGGTAGACTGTAAGAATGCAAAAATTAAAAAAGGAAAAAAAAAAAAAAAAGAAAAGAAAACCCTTGCCTTCCAGGCGTTCACATCAAAGATCAAAGCAAGCTGACTTTGGTGTACATTGGGATCCTGGGGGACTTATGAAAAGTTTTGTAACTTTGTAAGGAAACAGAGAAAGAGAAGGGAAGAGAGAAGCAAAATTTCCCCAGTGGAAATAAATAGTAAGTCAATTTTTGAATTATTGGTAAATGTCAGCAGTGGTAGGAAATGGTGCTTCATGTCTCTGCTGGCCAAGAAAACACACTGTTCACATCTTGCATTGCAGGGAGCAGAGCTGACTGAGAGCCCCAGCTGGACTCATGACTCTATTTAAAAAGAAACCATGTTTTTCTTGGCCTCTTCAAAGTCCAAAACTGAGAGCCGTGGGGACCTTGTTCAGGTCCATTCCTGTGGGATTTGTGATTCTTCTAAGGGATGACTTTGGCTCCACTTCTCTTAGAAATCTAAGCTTTCTTAGAATGGTGCCAAAGACAGAATCTTCCAGGTCCTCCTTCCTCCCCACTCTCTTTTCTCAGGGCAGACCTCTCGCCATGTACTGAATTGTTTTTCATTTCTTCTTTCTCCCCTTTAATTTTTCATATTTTTTACCCTCAAAATATTTCTTTTATGACTATCCTCTATTGGAAACTGCTTGGAAAATCTGAATGAACACAAGTGACACTGAGAGTGGTCAAGGAAAATGGGGTTTGGGGACAGGCTCACTCGTAGCATGGTAAGTAAAGAGGACACCATCCTGAGTGGTATTCGGGTATGGTTAGCCCTTGGCAAATGAAGTGGCCTAACTGCTGATGATTTCACTGAAGGTAACCTGAGAGAATGCCCTGGTACAAGGGAAGCCCCATGAAGGTGCAAAGACTGAAAAGTTTAAAAAGTATGGAGGCAACAGTTCCTACAAGAACCTCAGAGTTGGCTGGTTAATGCTACACTGAGTTGACTTCTTGCATGGGAATGATGAGAAACCAAGGAATGTTAGCAAGCAGTAACAGTCTACATGTGAGGTCTAGAGGCTGCAAAGAGCTTTGTCTCCTGAAGTGCAACTATGGACCCAGCTGGATCCAGTCATGACTTGATATTTAGATTTATAGAGTTCCATGGATGTCCAAATGTTCAGGCAAGGTCGATCCTTTACGCTGAATTCACAACTCTTGTTAGGATGGTTTGGGGGATAAAAGAATGTCCCTGGGTATGCTGGCATGAAGAATCCCCTGATCTAGCAGAGTTTGCAACAGGGGTTCTCCTCTTCCTAGTAAGGGGTAGGACATCTGCTGTGCTAGAAGATGCTATGGTGGCTTCTCCCCTTCAAGACAACAAGGCATCCTTCAGGAGCTGTACCTACTTTCTTCCCTGGCTACCAGGGTGATAACTAGGGTTAAATCCCAACACTTAAGGGAGGAAAAATAGAACACAATGAAGGAAATGTGAGTATTAGCACACACTGGGATTCAATTTTGAACACATCTTATTAATGGGGTGAGATGTAAGGATAAGTAATCAAGAACTTATTTACTTGGGGAGCACTTTTGGGGGGTGCAGGATTTAACACCCTGCATTACCCTAGGGTATGAGGCAAATTTTTTGCTTGGGTGGTTCTTACAGGCCTGAAGAGGTTATTCCCCATGCGGACCAAAATAGAAATGCTTGATTTGCACTGGCGGATGATAGAGGAATGAGCAGAAGTGAGGGAATTGTGCATACTAGACTAAATATATTGTATGAGGCCAGAAGACTTCCTAGGGCATTATGTTCTACAGGAGGGCCCAGAGAACACAGAATTCACCATGGCCATTGAGAATGCACTGGAGAGAGAATGCATTGGCATCATTAAGGAGCTTAGTGGTGATGCTCCTCTGTAGGCCAGGGATGATGCTAGGAAAGGCAGCCACAGAGCTAAAGTGATTAACATCCATGGGGATAACACCTCCATCTCAGTATTAGGGACGAGGTGGCATTGCTTAACTGTCAGGATTCAGGAGACGATAATGAATGTAATAACCTAAAAATCAGAGGTAGCTGAATGACAACATGGTTTGCCAGCCTGTTGGAACCACCACCATCTAACAGGCTGGCAACCAAGCTACATCTCCTCTGTCTTACTCCCAGCCAGTGACTGAGCATGATGGGGGTGCCAGTGTACTTTCATTTGGAAGGATCACTGGACTCCTTTAATGGGTAATTTTGGTTCAAGGACTCCCCATTAGCTTGGCTGAAACCTACTTGAACTGTGTTGTGGGCTGGGAATGCTTCTCTCCTTTCATCTACAGATGCCAGACCTGAATGCGCTCCTTGCCTACTACATCTGCTTTCTCCCTTTCATTCATCACAGACATTTCCTCCAGTAAACATCATCTCATCTAATTCTACCTGGGAAGCTGTTTCTCAGAGGAATAAAGAGGCAAAAGTACAACTTGTTTGAATAAATCAATGTTTTCTCTGATTGTAACACTGGGTACATATGGGTATGTATCCAGTATGAATTTTAAAAAGATACAGCAAAATGGTGGGACGTAACTGAATTATGATATTTTGTTTTGTCTTGTCTTGCCACATTGAGGAGTTTTGTCTTTCTTTAGGGGGTTAGGGAGCCATCAAAGGAGACTTCTAGGTAAGACTTGTATTTTATTAGATTCACTCAGCTTTGTCCAGAAAGGAACATAGGTATATCTGATTTAGGAAAGAGGACAGACTACATCTAGTAAAACTGACTGTAGGAATGGAGAGTAATAGACAAAGTTAAGAGAGATTATATGATAATCAACTAAGACTGGTTTGACTGATTACAGACTAAGTTTGATAAGGAGGAAATTGACAAAGATAAATTATAGCTTCACTTGAACAAAGGGTAGTGAAGATATTGAGCATGGAGTCTTGGAACAGAACATAAAAGGCATCAGATGTCATGAGTTTGGGTACATGGGGAGAACGGAAGTGGTGTTACCTGTTCAATATGTGGGTTGATGGTCAGGAGAGAGAATCGGTATGACAAAGATATTATAAGCATTAACATATATAATAAATGTTCTCCAAGTGGTTAAGATTACCCAGGGTGGCTATCCGGAGTGAAGAAAGATGATAGCTGAGAAATGGAAGAAGTTATATAATCATTTCCACTTAAAAACACCTACAAATATACATATATATGACTGACTCTAGAATATTGAAGACAGCTCAAAGTAGGGGGAAATGGCATCCTTTACTGATTTAAATTGGCTGACTAACAATAATACATACTATAAAAATTGCTACAAAGATTCTCACACTATGTCTAAAAACTACGCAACTGTTACAGGTATCAATCAAAAGGAAAAAAAGAAATTTATTCAGATTTGAGTCTACAATGACTTTAGTTGATGAGGTAGGTGGTGTCTGGTGGCCTCTTTATGACCAATTTATGTATGGACTCAGGAGGGTGTTGTGAAAGAATTCGTTTTCACAGGAAAAGAAGCCAGGCATGCTCTGCCTATATGAGCATTTTAGTGTGAACTAAAATGAATATTTTAGTCTTCAAAGAAGATTGGTGGAAGTGCAAAATTATGGTTGAACTGGACAATCTACACAAGTAGGTGAGATCAGGTGGCAATAAAGAAAGCTCTATTGCTGTTGTGTTAGAGTGGGGAGATTAATGTCTAGACCTAGCTCCACTACTTATTAGCCAAGTAACTTTGAGCAAATGATTTAACCTCTGTAAGTCTTCATTTTCCTAACTACAAAAGAGGGCTAAACATTGGGCACAGAAAATGGCACACAATAAACAGTAAGGAATGCTAGTTATTATTGTTACTATTACATCATGCTGTCTGCTCAACAAAAGCACAACTTGTTTGAATAAATCAATGTTTCATGGGTCCTTTTATTCTGAAGATATTTCCTCTCTTTGGCTCTGGGAAATTAACTTCTATAATGTCCTTCCTTTTGTTTCACTATTTACTTTTTGACCTTCTGTTGGTCTGATACTCTATTAAATTGTTGTGTTTCATCTTTCCTTTTATATTTTCTACTTTGTATTTTTGCTCTATGCTCTGAAAGATTCCATCAGATTTTATCCTCAAGCCCTCTCAGAGATTTTTAAAATATGTAATCATGTTTCAAATGTCTGAGAGCTTTATTTTTCTGTAATCTTTCCTTTTTATAGAATCATATTCTTGTTTTGTGGAAGCAATATATTCTTGATTTTCCCTGGTGTTATATCTAGATCTTTTTATATCTAGCCAGCTAGCTTGTTAGATATTGACATAGTCCTTGAAACATCTGTTTCTTTTCTGTTTGGATGGTCTTTCATTTATTTTGGCCTTTTTCAATTCTATATAGGTTTTCCTCAGATGTCTAGTGACCCTTTTATCTCTTTTGTTTTTGCCACCATGCATTGGTCTGTCTCTTCCTTGAAAGGGGAAGTCTGTATGAACTACCAGTAGGCAAGACATGGTAAATCAATTAAAATTGAGAAAGAGAGAGAGAATGAGTTATTATTTCTATGTAAATTTCAACAACAGATAATTACTAAAAATCATTACTGCTGGATTAATTATAAGCAAGGCAATGATAAAACTGCTTAAATGCTGTACTTCTAGAATATTTTCATTTAATTTATTTCACGAGTGTCTTAAGTACTCATACCCCTTTTAAAAAAAAACTGATATTAGTTATTTAGTCAATACCTTAGTTATTTACTCAATTACCCTACAGTAGGGTAAGATCAATAAGTGTATACTCACCTTGGGTCTAAGTGAAAAGATTGTGTCTAAATGTACATTCATAATTTTAAAGCTTAAATGAACTATATAAGATATCCAGGTATCATTTGATAATATATGGCTTTTTAATCTACTGGCTGAATACTAATAGTATCACATTAGAAGTGTGTACTAAAATGGCAGACATATTTGTCTTTAACAAATACAAAAAAGAATAATGTTGCAGCTACTATATGAATACTATATTATTATACTACTATATAATAGTATTTATTCTACTATAAATAGTATATAAATATACTACTATATTTATAGTAGTATAAATACTACTATATTTTCACATATGTACTCTTTATATTATTTTAGGGCTTCTTGTATAATCAATGTATTTGATATACATTTTTTAACATGAGGAAGAGCTCTGCTATACACTAACCAGAAGTATCACTATCACCTGGAAGCTTGTTAGAAATGTAGATTTTTAAGCCTGTCCCAGACCTACTGAATCAGAATCTGCATTTTAACATGGTCCCCAGGTGATTCTTATGCTCATTAAAGTCTGCATCAGCAGATAGGAAAGAGGATCAAATTGAGTGTCATTATTCCTCATTCTAGAACTTGTTCCTTTTGATATATTTAATGTTGAAAATCATACTTCAAAATCTTGCAAGATTTGGTATAACATATTCATAAAAACGTTAAAGGAAGAACAATGAGGAGCATTTTAGTTCATTTATTTGCATGAAAATTCATGTACTTGGGAACAGACATGCACTGGAAAACTCTGGTGGAAAATAAAGGCAAAAAGAAGTAACTGGCTTGGTCTTCTTAGAAATGACAAAACTGAATCAAAGATAAGATAGAGTAATGTTGGACTTTTTAACTAGGCAGACAGTTTCTGGATGATTCAGTGTAAAAATAGGATGGCTGATCAATTTTTCACTTTAATTGATGCCAATGTTGATTTTACCACTGAGAAGGAAGAACAAGTGACAAGAAATTTTACTACTGTTGTACTAATTTTTACCATCATGGAAGAACCAACTGATGAATTAGAAATAATAAGATGTTGGTGAAGCAGTTAGCTGTTTCAGTCTGTGATAACAAGGGAAATCAAGAAATAGCCAGACTGACAGGCTAGATTAGGGGAAGTAAACTTAAAGAAAGAAAGAAAGAAAGAAAGAATGTTGGATATGATCCCTTCGCCTGAGTCTCTAAAAGAAATGTGGTCAGAAGAGAAGCACTCCAAAAAGAATTCACTTAAAATTCCAATGGAGAAAAAAAAAAAAAAGAAAGAAATGTAGCTGAAAGAACCACTGGAGCTGAACAATAAGCTTTACAAGGACATAGACTGACATGAGAAGATGTAAAAAATGAACACATGGGTTAGTTATTTCAGAATAATGACAGGAAATTTCATCCCTGGAAAGACATTGGCCCACTCCACTACATAGTGGAGATTGTGATATAATCTTATTAGCCATGAGAAGGAAGCCAGATTTCTCAAATCCTACTTTCCGTCTTTTCACTTGTATTATAATTACTTGCTCGCATTTGTCTCCCTCACTAAACTGAGGACAGAAACCTAGTCTGATTGATTTTATATTACCAAGATACAGAATAGAGTAAAAACTCATTAAAGTAGAAACTCATTCAACTCTGTTAAATGGATAAGAAGAATAAACATTGGTAACTGGGAGTTACAACAACTGTTATTATAAGAGTACTTCTCTCTTAAAATATTATTATATGTATTTTAAAAAGCTGTGATGATGACGAATCTTTTTAGAATTTTGTAAAATTCTAAATTAGGTAAAAAGGAGTTTCTCCTGAACTCAGAGAGGAGGAAAATTAAATACAGTACCCTAGTCTTGATTAAAGAGATCCAAAATGATTAAGAAGACATGAAGAATAAAACCCCAAATTATCATTTTCTATGGATTTTGCTTAGATGAAGAGATGTTACCTGGACACAGTTAAGATATCAGAATATGCCAAGGTACATTATTAATTGTGTGCTTCTTTAATTTCATATCAATTATGCTTAGTTTTCAGTTTTCATAATGATATGTGTAAACAACTTAGTTTACTTTTATTTATCTGTGTGATGTAAATGAGTTCACATTATGCTTAAATTCTTCCCCTGTTCACTTCTATAGCTACTCACTTCTATTATTCTCTTATGTAACCTTTCATAGCTTCTCTATGTTTTGATACACAAACATGAATCTACATTTAATTTATTTTCCTCTTTTTTATAAAAATATTAACAAATACATACAATTAGTATACACAATCATTTCCAAATTATGTTTGGCAATTGTTCCACTTACATATATAAAGATATTTCCATTTCCACTTCTTTTTCTTTTTCTTTTTTTTTTTTCAGAGAAAGAGAAAGAGAGTGAGTGTGAGGGTAAGGGTGTGGTGGAGGGGAAGAGAGAGAGAGAGGAAGAGAGAGAATCTTAAGCAGGCTCCACGCCTAGCACAGAGCCTGACACATGGCTTGATTTCATAACTCTGAGATCATGACCTGAGCTGAAATCAAGAGTCTGATACTTAACCAACTAAGCCACCAAGGTACCCTTGTACCTTTTATTATGGAAACTTTAAAAACAAATATAGGTAAAAAGAATAATATAATGAAGTTCCAGGGCTAATTATCAGTACTCTACTCATCTTGCTTTATCTACTTTCCATTTCTATTTTTTTCTTGGAGTATTTTAAAACAGATTTCACTTATTTTATTTCATCAATGAATACTTCAGAACATAGGTTGGAAGAACAAATATGTTAAAATGTCTATATCATCCAAAGCAATCAACACATTCAATGTGATCTTTATCACAGATAAAGACATTTGTTTACTTGCATAACCACAAAGCTACTATCACACTCAGCTAAATCAGTAATATCTCATTTATGTAACCCAAATATCAGACTGTGTTCAAGTCCCTCCCCATCTTTGCTCAAATCCATTTTGACAAATGGTTTAATTGAATCTCTATTCAAACAAGTCTGTAGATTGCATTTGGTTGATACGTCTCAAAGTCTCTTCTTTTTTTTTTTTTTTTTTTTTTAATTTTTTATTTTTTATAAACATATATTTTTATCCCCAGGGGTACAGGTCTGTGAATCACCAGGTTTGAAGAATAAATCAAAGTCTCTTCTAATCTATATTTCTCTTTCTTTTTTTCTTTCTTTCTGGCTTCCTCCCCCTCCTTTTTTTAAATGTAAGGATCACTGTCTTGTAAAATTTCCCATATTCAAAATTAGTTGTTTCGACATTCAAGTGTGGATGACTGTAACCTCTTGGAATTTAACATGGTCCTCTACCTACTCTACTTCCTATAAAGGAATAGTTAGAACTGGAGGCTTTTTTTACCAGGTGCTTTATTAGATTCAAGTGTAAATATTTACAAACATCCTTCATAAGTGATTCTATCTTCTTCCTGATGCATCTTGGCAGGATACATTATCATGGGATAGTTACACTTGTAGTGGTTAATCAGCACATTTAGGTGGTATTGGCCTAGTTCATTCAGTATAAAATTCCCCGTAAGTCTCCCATAATGCTTTTAGCAGCCATTGATGATGGTTGCTTAGATCCATTATCTCATAAGGAGTTGTAAAATGACAATTTAATAATTCTATTATCCTTCTTGCTTTAGCTTGCTGTAATTTTTGATAAAGAACTTTTACTCACCAACTTCTGGATTACTATGAAATACCTAGAGGAAAGACAGGATATTTAACATATTTGGGGAATGAAGAATTGGTTTTCCAGCATCCTGTAATAGTGGCTGATGGGGTACTTTTTTTTTTTTTTTTCATTTTGAACTCATGAATTTTTATATATTTAATATATTTTAATCTGCTGTAATAGTAATTCCTTTGAAGCTTCAATTGCCCTAGTTCATCATTCAGTTGCATTGCCTTTTTTTTTTAACTGATGCATATTATCGTGTTGTATGGAAAAATGCTTATTTATTTAACTAATCCTCTATTGATGGACATCTAGGTTATTTCTGATCTTTTGCTATAACATGTAATACTGTAATAAATAACCATATATAAGTTGTTTCACACATGTATGAATATATATTAAGGATAAATTCCCCAAAGAGGAACTGGTCAAGTGATACACACATTTAAAATTTTGTACTGGAAGTACTAGCCACAACAATAAGACAACAAAAAGGAATAAAAGGCATCCAAATTGGTAAGGAAGAAGTAAAATTGCCATTATTTGCAGAAGACATGATAAGATACAGAGAAAACCTGGAAGACTCTGCCAAAAAAAACTATTAGAACTGATAAATAAATTCAGTAAAGTCACAGCCTACAAAATCAATTTGCAAAAATCTGTTGTAATGAAGCAGCAGAAAGAGAATTAAGAAAATAATCTTATTTAAAATTGTACCAAAAATAGTAAGATACCTATGAATAAAACTAACTAACAAGGCAAAAGACCTGTAATCTGAAAACTGTAAAACACTGATGAAAGCAACTGAAGATGACAGAGAAAAATGGAAAGATATTCCATGCTCATGGAACGGAAGAACATGGGTTGGAAGAACAAATATGTTAAAATGTCTATATCATCCAAAGCAATCAACACATTCAATGTGATCTTTACCAAAATACCATTGACATTGACAGAGCTGGAATAAATAATTCTAAAATTTGTATGGAACCAGAAAAGACTCCCATATAGCCGAAGGAATGCTGAAAAAGAAAACCAAAACTGGTGACATCACAATGCAGACTTCAAGTGATACTACAAAACTTAATCATCAAGACAGTATGCTACTGGCAAAAAAACAGACACATAGATCAGTGGAATAGAATAGAGAGCCCAGAAATGGACTTTCAACTCTATGGTCAAGTAACCTTCAACAAAGAAGGAAAGGATATCCAAGGAAAAAGGACAGTTTGTTAAACAAATGGTGTTGGGGAAATTGGACAGCCACATGCAGAATGAATCTAGATCATTTTTTTATACCATGCACAAAGATAAACTCAAAATGGGTAAAAGACCTAAATGTGAGACAGGAAAAATCCTAAAGAAGAACATAGGCAGCAACCTCTTTGACCTTGGCTGCAGCAACTTCTTGCTAGATATATCTCCAAAGGCAATAGAAACAAAACCAAGAATGAACTATTTGGACTTCATCAAGATAAAAAGTTTCTGCACAGCAAAGGAAACAGTCAACAAAACTAAAAGGCAATCTATGGAATGGGAGAAGATATTTGCAAATGTCTTATCAGATAAAAGGATAGTATCCAAAATCTATAAAGAACTTGTCAAACTCTATACCCAAAAATCAAATAACCCAGTCAAGAAATGGGCACAAGACATGAATAGATATTTCTCCAAAGAAGGCAAACAAATTGCCAACAGACACAAGGAAAAATGCTCCATATCACTTAGCATCAGGGAAATACAACTTAAAACCACAATGAGATAACCCTTCACACCAGTCAGAATGGCTAAAATTAACAAGTCAGGAAATGAAAGATGTTGGTGAGGATATAGGGAAAGGGAAAAAGGGGAACTCTTACACTGTTGGTGCGAATGCAAGCTGGTGCAGACACTCTGGAAAACAGTGTGGAAGTTCCTCAAGATGTTAAAAATAGAGCTATCCTATGACCCAGAAATTGCACTACTGTGTGTTTACCCAAGATACAAATGTAATGATCCAAAGGGGCACATGCACCCCAAAGTTTATAGCAGCAATGTCCACAAGAGCCAAACTATGGAAGGAGCCCAGATGTCCACAGATGGATGAATGGATAAAGAAGGTTTGGTGAATGTATACAGTGGACTATTACTCAACCCTCAGAAAGGATGAATACTGACCATTAACATCAATGTGAATGGAACTGGAGATTATTACATTGAGAAAATAAGTCAGTCAGGGAAAGACAATTATATGGTTTGACTCACTTGTGGAATATAAGAAACAGTAGAGAGGATCATAGGGGAAGGGAGGGAAAACTGGGAAGACATCAGAGAGGGAGAAAAACCATGAGAGACTCTTAACTACAGGAAACAAACTGAAGGTTGCTGGAGAGGAGGTGAGTTGGGGGATGGGGTAATTGGGTGATAGGGATTAAGGAGGGCACATAATGCGATGAATTGAATTTAAATTAAAACTGTGCAGAAAAAGAAAAAAATAAAAGCTTCCTTATAGCAAAGAAAACAATCAATAAAATGAAAAGACAGCCTTGGGAATAGAAGAAAATATTTGCAAATTACATCTATAATATATTAATATATTTCCAAAGTTCAGTGTAGGTCATTCTTTTTCAAATGTTCTTCTGGAATGTTTAAAGTTTTCTTCACATAAGACTTGTAGAGTGTTAGGTATTCGTAGATAACCTACCTTGTTTGTATTCTAAAAAATAATTTTTTCTTTTATACCTTTATCTGGATGTTGTATGTGTATAACAATATTTATGTTAATTTTAGACTATGGTATCTTATCAAGTTATTATGTTTTGCTGCTCTTTCCTTACATTTACATCATTTCATGAGTTAGGTTTTTCTAATGTATGTTAGGGAAATAGGGGTAGTCTAGTCTTATAGTCTTTTTAATTAATTAATTAATTAATTTAGTCTTATAGTCTTATTCTTTCCTACAACCAAGTGGTTTTCTCTGCTGCCACATAGAGAACTTCTTGAATATACTACCTTTCTGGATGATTACTTAGGTACTGCCACCTCCTCAAAACCAAACTTGGTTCACAGAGGCTTCTGTTGCCATACTAATTCATTATCACATTCTTGTACCAGTGTTCAAAACATAAAATGCATAATATATACTAATTGTGCTTCACATTTCCCTTTTAGGGAAAGTACTTTCACTGAGATGTCCTGCTGCTAGGCTGTCTCATCATTCTCCTTGGCTCTTCATTTTTGCCCCATAGGACTTCTGCTTACTCTTTGCAGTTTTTACATGTATTCTGGAGGCTTTAATTACATGAGTCTCCTACTTCTACCAAAAATGAAAATTAAACCTTCATTTTAAAATTTTTCTTGTTGTATTTGGGTGGCTCCAAGAGAAAGAGAAAGTATTAACTAATGCCACAATTTTTTTTTTTTAAATTTTATTTATTTATTTGACAGAGAGAAATCACAAGTAGGCAGAGAGGCAGGCAGAGAGAGAGAGAGGAGGAAGCAGGCGCCCTGCTGAGCAGAGAGCCCGATGCGGGACTCGATCCCAGGACCCTGAGATCACGACCTGAGCCGAAGGCAGCGGCTTAACCACTGAGCCACCCAGGCGCCCCACTAATGCCACAATTTTATGCCAGAATTCTACCAATTGCCATTATTAAACTCTCTCAGAAATTGTGAAATGAGGGTGAAGAGAAAAAGATGAGGAAATAGTCTGTCACAAACTTTAAAGGGTCTGAGATTTGACCTACTCACAAACTGGTAAGTGAGCCAGCCACAGTGTCATTCCTGGTGCCAGAAGACATTAATTTCCTGGGTCAGAGACAAAAAGCTATTATATCAAAAGGTGTATACAGATGCATGTTTATGTCAGTTTCTAGAGCCCCATTTCCAATAAAAGTGATGCAAATGGGCCTACATGAGTATCTGTACACATAGTGAATTATGTTACACAAGAACAACTCTGAGTCTAAGAAACTTACTACCTTATTATACCAATAAACAAGCATGCTCTTTGTCCCAGAAAAAAGACATTATTTCATCCTTAAAAGTTGTTTCCTGCAAACACAATCCTGAGATATTAACTAAGTAAAAGCAGTTAGGATACTGTCTTACATACCCAGCCTTAGCAAGAGATCCTAAGAGATACTACAGGATCTCTCCTGTAGGAGAGATTCATGAAGGATTGTATGACATTCTTCCAAATATCATTTTGATATTCAAAACATGGAGGAAGCAAGTTCTGTTAAAGCCAAAAAATATAAACATTCTAGTTAAAGTTACATATTGTATTACTAAAATATATTTTGTGAGTCCTTGAAAAAAGTAGATTACTGAAGAAATGAGTTTATTCTTCTCAGAAAAAGCTTTATTTTTTTTTTCAGAGCAAAGAAATTTGGCAGGCATAAAATATTTGAATTTTAGAAGACTTCCTTGTGGAAAATTGAACAATATATAATGGTAGATTTATACCTGATTTAATGAGAATAATATTACTTAAAAAATGATGTTGCTTAATTAGACAAATTAACCCTGGAGGGAGGCTAATTGTGAGCATACCTGTCACCAACAGGTGATTTTTCTTTAAGTTACATTATAAATAGCATCTAAAATGGAATAACAGAAATACTGTTGTACTATAACACTATTTTATGGCTTTATTGTAAATTCATACTATCATGTATCGCTTATTTTTAAGAGTAACATGAAGCATAGACAGAAAATAGAGATTGGTTTACTATTTTCATATGAAAAGCACTTGAAGGAACTGAGCATACTTTCTGTCATAAATAAGACAGACAATAAGGAGAATAATAGGTCTATTTTGGAAAAAAAAATTAAGGTTGTTTTATTTGGTCACTGAGGATTGAGCCTTGGTTCACAAGTAAAAGATAATGCGCTGACAAGTTTGAATTCAATGTAAAGAAAAAAGATCTAGCAACATGTCCTATGATAAAGTAAATTTAATCCAAGGATGTCTCCTGGCTTTGTGGGATCTGAGATTTTTGCAATTTGGGGGGCATTCTTTAAACAAAACAAGCAGAAATACACAGCTGAAATATAAAATAGGTACAGAAGTAATTATTTTAAAAAAATTTAATGTATCCATTTGAGATAGAGAGAGCAAGAAAGAAAGAAAGAGAACACAGGGGTGAGGGGAGGGGCCCAGGGAGAGAGAGAAACAGGACCCCTCCCCCAAACAGGGATCCTGATGTGGGGCTTAGGACCCTGAGATCATGACCTTAGCCAAAGGCAGATGCTTAACTGACTGAGCCACCCAGGTGCCCCCCAGAAGTCATTATTTTTTAGAATGAGAAAATACCCAACAAAGTACGCTTCTGAAAGATGTCAAATATGACAAACATCATAAAATCCAAAATATTGCCCAATATTTTAATTAGTTAAACATCCGATATACTTCTATAATATTCCCAACACCCTATATTTTTGACTATATACACTCTGAATCTTTTTTGGATAATATTCTTATTATTATATTAGGTATTAGAAAGATAACAGTTCTTTCTCTGGCATGGTTGGCTGATTTACCTTACAATTATAATTTAGAAATGTTTCTTTCAGCTTCATATCTCATTTTTGGTAAGGCTATATTTTTTCTAAATTAGATTTCTGAATCTGTGACTAAATCACTTCTAATCTCATTTTAGCTCCTACTCTTTAGTACAGTCTCCAGGTGGATCTTTAACTTAGGTTAAAAAAAAAGAAGATCAGCCTTTTTGGATATAATTAGGTACCTCTAATAACATAGAGATTATTGCCACCATCTTTGAAGAATCAAAATAGCCACAAATTAAAGAAAGTGTTATTTTTTATAAAACATTTCTGCTCATTTTAAGTTACACTGTTTTAGGACATCTTCCTTTGGTGTATTACACTAATACACTAATTATTTTGATTCTGTATCCATAGAAGTCTTCTTTGTTGTTCCTATAGATTGTCATATGACTTTTCTAGATTACCCTAGTGAAACATGAATGGCTTTAAAGAAAACGGGTCAGAGAAGAATGGAAAAGGTGAGAGTATGAAACGATGAGAAAGGTAAAGCACATAAGATAAATCCTTACGATGGTCAGAACATTATTCAAAGAAAGTAAAGTATTATAAACAGAAAGAGATTTACTGATAAGATAGAATTTTAACAGTGCTTTCAATTCACCCAAAGCATTTTTAATTCAGCTACTGACAGAAAACCTGTATGCATTTTTCACAGATGCTTGGTCTCCTTTGTACCCAAAGGAGTTTAAGTATTCAGCTGAGCTTTGGCTCTAACACAGTATCATTTCCACCTCAGAAGGGGCTGTCTTGTGTACCAGCTAGTTCAACACCCCATGGTAATATTATGTAGTCCACTTTAAAAGCAGAAATGATACACATGCTTTCCACAGAAGAATATTCCTCATCTGTGAATAAGTGACAAGGGTCTTTAAAAAAAAAAAAAAAAAAGTATAGTTCAGATACAAGATGTAGCTTACTTTTCCCACTTGGGCAATTCCAGAATTTTTTCCCCTCATTTTTGTCAAAGAATTTGGTTCTTTTATACCTCCCGTTCTTTTTTTTTCATGGAACTGTGTGTTCCTTTACCATCTACACTCTCCTTTATGACTCCCAGGGGGGAAAGACTCTTGACAGCTTCTAACATCACATGAAGTTTGTAGAAAACAAAAGTAGCAATTTCTCAACATTTTTATTTCCAGATATCTTACACCTCCTCAAAATGTTTTTTGTGACTTCTTTTTAACACAGCATCATCCTGATTGATTGATTGATTCATTCATTCATTCAAAAGTAACATCAAACATCTAAGACATACCAAACATAGCATCATGGTTCTGGAATACAGTGAGAAATAAAATTAACACAGTACATAGGCTCATGAATTTTACATTCTTAAGGGAAGACAGATGTTATGGGTGGAATTGTATCTCCCCCCTTCCCTCGCCACACCTAAATTCATACATTGAAACCCTAACTTTCAGTACCTCACAAATTACTATATTTGGAGATGGGGGGCCATTAAAAAGGTGATTAAGTTAAAATGAGTGCATGAGGATTCATTAATCCAATCTTACTGGGTGTCCATAGAAGAAAAGTAAATTTGGACACACAGAGAGATGTCAGGATTGTGTACACACAGAGGAAAGACCATTTGAAACCATAGTGAGAAGGTGACCACCTGCAATCCAAGGGGAGCGCCTTAGAATAAACCAAACCTGGCAATACTTTGATCTTGGACTTCTAGCTGCCAGAACTAAGAGAAAATAAATTACTGTTTTTTAAGCCACACTGTCAGTGGTGTATTGTTACGCTAGCCCTAGAAAACTAATAAAACCAACCTTAAATCATCACATAAATACTTTAAATCTATAAATAAGACAAGAGTTATGGTTCGGATGTGATATGCACCAGACTAAATAGATTTGGAACAATGCTACCACCCTCACACACACACTAAACTCAAAGCTAGAGGAATGTCAAGAATTAAGGTGATTCTAGTCTTGGCTCAGCAAATAGTAGTGTAATTGGTCAGTTCTTTCAATAAAGTAATTTTTCCTGACATAGATAATAGTTTCCAGAACCTCTTCTTTGTCTTTTCCCGCATCCCCACTATGGAAGAATTTAATTCATCCCACCCTATGCTAAACTACAGATAAACCTATGACAGCTACATGTTCTCCTACTGAGTAATCTCTATAACGGGAGGTTACTTATGGGATCATTCATTCTACAGCCTTCTCAATTGTACTTTGAATAATCTCCAAAACTTTATAATTGTTCTAGAAATATATAATTATTCTAAATGATTCTTAGCCTAAATGATTCTCATTTTCTCAACATTTTCATCACCACTAATTCCCTGGGTGACCTTAATTTCTCTGCATCTCAGTTTCCTCATCTGCATGATGGACTTGAGATATCTCAAAAGTCTCCTGCAGCTGGACCATCCCATGATTCCTCACTGGTAGTTACTGCACTGACAAAACAAACAAACAAACAAACACAAAAACAAAAAACAGATAAAAGAGAGTGCCTTGCTCTAGGCTAATCTACTCTGGAGAAGAATGCTAAAAAATTCACTCTTCTTTCTTCTTCTAAAAAGTAAGTGGGAAGAGTATATCTATTTTACTCAGGATGGAAAGTAACTTTCTTTCTTATCATATTATATACTCAGAAAAATGGGAAGAACCTCAAACTGGTTCTAAATTATTATCTTCAAATGTACCATGCCAAAGAGTTAAAATAAAAATATGGTGGGGTTATGGACATTGGGGAGGGTGTGCTATGGTGAGTGCTGTGAAGTATGTAAACCGGGCAATTCACAGACCTATACCCTGGGGATAAAAATACATTATATGTTTATAAAAAATTTAAAAAGATATATTTCCCGCCCCGCCACATGATACTTTCTAAAATATTTTAGTTGTTTTCTTTTTTTAGTTTATCATTTCTTGCCAGTAGATAGTTCGATTGTCTGCTACATCGAAAACCTATAGATGCCAGGCAATATAACAAGAGTCACCAAAGTGACTCTTGTATCATTGTATGGTTGGAACATTGTATCAAATGTTAGTCATAAATGGAGATTACACATGCCAGGATTGTCCATTCTTTTACTTTTGTGAGAATATATACATTTTATTCTAAATAATGGACATTTTTCTTTTACAAATTGCACTGTACTTCTATCCAGTTTGAGAACTAGTATCTTGCCATTATAAATGCTTTAGTTATATTTTCATGTAGGAAATGAAATTCACTAATAGAATATCTTGAAGATAACTGTTATTTAGAATTTTTTTTTTAAGTCAAATGGCTCTGCCCCCATTATTATGATGAACTCGGGAAGGTGCTAAACTTCTCTTGGCCTCAGATTCCACATCTATACATCTCACAGGGCTAAATAAAAATCAATGGACACATGTACATAAATGCAACCCAAAAAGGTGACTAAGACATAATATGCAATTAAAATCAATGGTGGTCTCTGCCCTCTATTGCTCATAATATCCTCATGGACAAAATTTTTGGTTTTTTTCTATAATGCTTCAAAAACAAAATATTCCATGGACTTTTAATTTTTTTATATGAACTTTGAAATGAGGAATTTAACACATTTATCAGAATGGAGAACATAGAAGTTATTTCCTGCCCTGACTAGAAAATCATAATTAAAAACCTTCCATCCTCAAAAAGGGACATCCTAATTTAGGCACTTCTATCCCAGTAATCAAATGTTTTGTAATTCATTTGATTTCAGTTTTCCAGTGTAGATGAAGCTTTTATAGCAGAAACATAATTTATTAGGACAAAGTCCAAAAAATATGCTTAAATATATTTTGTATTTTTTAAACTTTTAATTGTAACATCAACTGGAGTTATTGGTTTAAATATCAAGTTCATTATTTTACTTACCACCTAAAAACCTCCAACAGATTTCCATTGCCTTGAGGATAAAGTCTAACATTTAGACACTCTTTTAAAGCCCTTTTTCTGATACCATTCTAAGCCACTTCCTTTAGGAGTAAACTCTTCAGCTACTCCAAAATATTCATTTAATAGATATCCAACCATACCCAATTACATCCTAGTCCAAAATCTTTCACACTTCTTCATCCTTCATTAAATTGAACTTCTGCTGTCTGTATCTGAAATACCTCTCACTGCCTCTCTCCACACAGATACTTGAAGAATAAAATGTATTGTACACTCTGAAAATCAGTTTAAATGCCACCTCTCTTTTGAAGTTTCCTGACTACCTCCAGCCCCCTCCCCCAAAACCATTTTTTTTTTTACCTGCCTCTGTACTTCTCAGTGTTCCTTTAGCACTTTTCAGTTACCTCTTTACAGAACTTAATTCATCATTTTGTACTTAGGTTTTTATATTTCTATATTCTATCTTAATGGGGAATTCTTCAAGGGAAATGATCTGGGTTTTGTTTTTTTTTTCATCATTTCTCTCTAACTATTCCAGTCTTTCCCAAGAATTTGTTGACTGAATAGATGAGACTCATTTGTATGCAATGTTCACCTGCAACTAATGAATATTATATATGTCTTTTATTTTTAAGTTATATCTCTATTTTCCTCTCTTTCTAATGTAGACATGTTTCATTGTCTCTCAGTATTTCTACTTTAAAACAATTTGTTTATTTTATGAATTATTCAGTAGGAGAAAGATAAGAAATAATGGTTTAGAGAACTATGCAAATATGACTAGTGACTTTTCTTTTTCAACTTTCATAAGCTACAGGGTTAATAAGCCATGAGCATTTGACAATGCAAGCATCAAACAGGAAACACATGTCTTGAAATACATTAACACCACATTTATTGCATTTGAATATTTAAAGGGCTGTTTACCAGATAAAGATAACATTATCATCTTTTATTTTGCTGAAACAATACATTAATTAATTTTTGATTCATTCAAATAAATATTTAGTGAAAGCTATTATATAGCAGACATTAGATTTGATGCTCAGGGAAATATTTCTTACTCTCAAAGAATTTAAATTTAGGAAGATATACCATGCATATAAATAAGCCATTGACAAATGGCATGAAGTAATAATGAAATACAATAAAAGTTCAAAGTAAGGAAAGATAATTCCCTTTTAGAAATAGAAAACTTTTGAATTGTACCTTAAAACATTAACAGTATTTGGACATGTGATGATAGAAAATTACCAATATTTCAACCCTTTTATATTTGTCCATTTTAAATTCTAGGTGAAGAAAAGTGCATAGATATTTAAAAACTATCATAAGCCCTTTAGGTATACTTAAATTACAGTAAGAACAACATTATGAGTGACATCATGATGATAATAACTATATGTATATTGGATATTGAGTCAAAGCCTAACTGATTTCTCTAATGATGTACTGTTAAGATTAGATTTTTAACAGATTTACCTAGGTTTGTGACTGACTCTCCTTTCTAGCTGGGCTATTCAATTATTTTAATCTGCATATTTTAGATAACTGGAATCTAACAAAAATCCCAGGAAAATAATATTGTCATGTAGTCATCTAATTATATTTGAGCCACATTCAACCTGGAAAATGTCTTAATTTTATTTATTTATTTGACAGAGAATGAGAGAAATCATGTAGCCAGAGAGGCAGGCAAAGGAAGAGGGGGAAGCAGGCTACCTGCTGAGCAGAGAGCCTGATGTGGGGCTGGATCCCAAGACCCTGAGATCATGACCTGAGCCGGAGGCAGAGGCTTAACCTGCTGAGCCACCCAAGCCAACCACACCATGTAAATCTTTTGAGAATTATTTGTATTGCTCTCTAAAAAATTATGTCATTTTGCAAAGAATTAGAGTCTTACTTTAGTGAGGAATATATATTTTTCAAAAGTGTTTTACTTCTAGTGAAAATAAAGTATTTTAAATGAAGTAGTTGGAATTAAATAATATTTTCTACTATGGCTGATTGACATAAAAGGTAAAATGAAGACAATAAGAATGCCAATTAAAGTGTTGCATAACATTTTACAAATATCAAAACGAATGGACATATTCTCCACTTATCTCTCATTTAGGGTTCTTTTAGTTTTTTAGGAAATTATAAAGTTTCAAGAAGAAGATGATTCTCACAAACATAATAAATTAAAGCCAAGTGAACATATAGATATCTGAAAATCAAAAAAAAAGATATGTTTCTATACTAGGGACACTTATAAAATCCTAGGTCGCACTTCTCCAAAGAAGACACACAAGTGGCTAACAGACACATGAAAAAATGTTCACCATCATTAGCCATCAGGGAGATTCAAACCAAAAGCACATTGAGATACCACCTTACACCAGTTAGAATGACCAAAATCAACAAGACAGTAAACAACAAATGTTGGAAAGGATGTGGAGAAAGGGGAGCCCTCTTACACTGTTTGTGAAAATGCAAGGTGGTACAGCCACTTTGGAAAACAGTGTGGAGATTCCTTAAGAAATTTAAAATAGAGCTACACTATGACCCTGCAATTGCACTACTGGGTATTTACCCAAAAGATACAGATGTAGTGAAAAGAAGGGCCATCTCTACCCCAATGTTCATAGCAGCAATGGCCACAATCACCAAACTATGGAAAGAACCAAGGCGCCTTTCAACAGATGAATGAATAAAGAAGATCTGGTCCATACACACAATGGAGTATTATGCCTCCATCAGAAAGGATGAATACCCAACTTTTGTATCAACATGGATGGGACTGGAGGAGATTAAGCTGAGTGAAATAAATCAAGTGGAAAGAGTCAATTATCATATGGTTTCACTTACTTGTGGAACATGAGGAATAACACGGAGGACATTAGGAGAGGGAAAGGAAAAGTGAATTGGGGGAAATCGGAGTGGGGAGATGAACCATGAGATACTATGGACTCTGAGAAACAAACTGAGGGTTTTGGAGGGGAGGAGAGTGGGTGGTTAGGTGAGTCTTGTGGTGGGTACTAAGAAGGGCACATATAGCACTGGGTGTGGTGCATAAACAATGAATCTTGGAACACTGAAAAAAATAAAATAAAATGAAAGAAAATCCTAGGTCTTACAGGATATATTTCATTTCCTTGTTAAAGAGTTGACTAATAATGGGTTATTTGCAATAGAAAAACATTTTATTGGTGAAATTTTCATTGGCAGTAATAATTAGGTAACCAGCAGATTATGGTATTATTCCCAATATCATATTTTTTATAGTTTTATAGTTTACCTTATACAAAAATGATAATTCTATATTCAGAGGATAAGATTTACTGTATATGTGGAAATCGTAAGAAAAGATGTTGAGAATATTATTTATTATAAACATAACTGAGTTGAAATGAGGTAACTGCATATCAAATATGATCCCTGACCCTTAGCCCAATTGCTAGACTCTTTTTGAATCAGCAAAGTTTCCCTTCATTTTAGAAATTATTCAGGAAGGTGAGGTATGGGATGTCACGGGGAACATAGGCTATTATGTTTCTCAAGGAAATGTGGAACTGGCAGTGCTATTGATGATACCCTTTTGGCATTTATAGTGCTTTGTGTTTGAGTTATTTAATGAATAGGCACAGAAAAGCAGTGCAGGATATTTGCAAAACTAAGTCATTGACCCCACTAAAATATTTTTTATAATCAGTATACAATTTTAAATCACATAGTTGGATTCAAATATTACTACTTCAAAATATTGAAGTAGTAACTACAGAAAATAATTAAAACTTGTCTAGACTCCTTATACCCATTTCATTCTTTATTATTTCTGTTAACTGAACAAGATAAAGGACTGATCATAACTTGTTGAGTGTTAGACTATCAAAGACCATTAAAATTATGTCAAAGGACACAAAAATTAATATGAAGATTTTTGGAATGTCCAACTTTGAGCCAATTGTAACTTAATTTAAGAAAATAATTGCAAATGATTGAAACACATATGTGTTCAAACCCACAAGTCCTTAATGTACTGAAAAAACAAAAAATAGAAACAAAAAAACAATTGGTGAGCTTATTAGTTAGTTGTTGCCACAAAAATACTGCAGTTTCACTCATATGTGGAATATAAGAAACAACACAGAGGACCATAGGGGAAGAGAGGAAAAACTGAATGGGAAGTCATCAGAGAGGGAAAAAAAACAAGAGAGACTCTTAACTATAGGAAACAAACTGAGGGTTGCGGGAATGGGGGGATGGGATAATAGGCTGATAAGTTTTAAGGGCAGCACATGATGTGATGAACACTTGGTGTTATAAGTAACTGATGATTTATAACTGAACTCTATATCTGAAATTAATGATGTATGTTGGCTAACTGAATCTAAAAGATGCAACACAATGAGATAGAAACCCTACACAAACTTAGTGGAATAAAATAATAATTATTTATTCTTTCTTGCATATAAAGGGCTAAATGATCTAGGTTGGGTTTATCTGGGCTTAGTTCCACGTTGCAGGTTGGGTTATGGTTTTTTCACATCTTTCACAGCTTACATAGGTAGGTAGGTTTCTTAGAGCATGTTCTTCTCATGGTAAAGACAAATGCAGAAAAGAAAGTTCAACCACAGAAAAGAAAGTTCAACATACAAACGTATTTCATGTCTCTGCTTGTTTTAAATTTGCTAATAGGCCACTGGCCAAGAGAAATCACATAGTTGGATTCAAAGTCAAGGGGTCATAGAATACATCTTTTGCTTTGATTGGGAGAATCTGCAAAGTCACATAGCAAAAAGCATAAGGAAGAAAACCAGAGGTCAATAAAAAATTGGGTCCAATAATAATATCTATTGTAATGAAAATTGAAGGATGCTAAGAAAACAACATTTTTTTAAAATAATAAAGAATCAAGTTTTATTCAGCTTTCTTATAGAAACTGTATCTTTGGGTAAACAAATAGCTGAGGAGATGTTGTCTCTTTATACTCAATTTTCAACCCCTAAGTAACTCATAAATCCGAATATCCCTGGTCATTAACATAACAAAGAGATACATGTTTCTCTTCTTGGAAAAAAACAACAGAAACATAGCACTTATGAAGTGGTCTTGGCCATAAAACAAACAAGCAAATAAATAACAACAGAGAAAAAAACATCAAACTCAACTAAACAAACTTTAGACCCAATTACTAAAGGACATTTGGAAATCAGAGGAACTTAGATTTACAACTGGAAAAGATACAGATAGGAAACTCTGCAGGAAATTGTCTAAATTTCTTCAATAGATAATTAAGAAAAAAGAATGATTAAAAGTGTCTCATGAGGGGTGCCTGGGTAGCTCAGTGGGTTAAAGTCTCTGCCTCGGGCTCGGGTTGTGATCTCAGGGTCCTGGGATTGAGACCCACATTGGGCATTGGGCTCTCTGCTCAGCAGGGAGCCTGCTTCCCTTCCTCTCTCTCTACCTGCCTCTCTGCCTACTTGTGAACTCTGTCAAATAAATCAATAAAAATCTTAAAAAAAAATGTCTTATGAAACCCACTAAATAATCACATGTGGAGTTTTTAAAAATCTTGAATCAATAAGAAACTGAAATTTCCTTTTTTTCTTTTCTGAAAAGAACCAATGAGCAAAGGCACAAAAGCAATGCTTTCAAAATCATCATGATGTTTCTCTAATATTTTCTCTAATAGTCCCCAGCAAATATTATATTTAACTTCCCATAAATGAAATACTTTCATATTTATGACAAGAAACCCAGTGGGCAACTTAAGTTTTACAGTATTTTCAGGGTTGGAATTTTTGTAATACACATTTAAAATGAGAATTAATTACTCCAGACACATGTTTACTTTATAGCAAACATTTTAGGTTAATGTAAAATAATGTATAGCTCTACTTGAAATCTCTATACAACAAATATTTTTTTCTTAAAAATAATTTCCTTCCAGCTAACCAGGAAGAATATAATAATTTTAAGAACAGCAGTAAATTCTATGAATACAGTTGCTTTTCCATATAGAATCTCATCAAGAATGACTTGAAATGCCTGAATTTTCAGCTGTCTATGGTTGGAAAATAAAATACTATTGATAACATAATCATCTCTTATAGTTTATAAAGAGTTATAAAGTTATAAAGAAGTTTATAAAAATACTTTGTATTTCCTTATAAGACAATAGATTTGAAATGAAGTCATTTATTTTAATTGAGAATCAAATCTGGAGTAACAGTATAAAATACTAGATTAGATAGAAATAGAAGTGGCCTTTGAATGAACTATAGAAGTATATAAAAGTATATAGTCAGTAGGTCTTCCAACATAAAATTTACAAGTGAAATTATATATGAGAACTTGCATATACATTGTCTATATTTTGACAATGGTGTCTTCGCTTTTGGTCACAATTAAAGGAAACCAGTGCTCAAACACAACAAATTATAGGCTACCACTCTTTATTTTCCCTTTCTAAATATTTTCTTGATTTCTTAAATTAAAAAATCTTAGGGTGTATGATTTTACTTTTGTGACATATTTTATTTATTCTTGTCAATTATTTTTTTTATAATGATTAGCTTTTGCTCTACTTATTACACTATTGTTTCTATATTCTAGATTTTTTTCCGAAAAATCTGTTTTTATTCCAGCCATTATTTAAGTTCATTTTTTCTGAAAATATTTATATATAAATATATGTTACATATAATTATTTCTCTATTTCCTTCTTTAAAAATAGCTATGTTCCATCTCTTCTTATTTGATAATAAATTAGTATCCATCTTCCTTCTTGCTTCCCCAATTTTTTATTTTATATATGGTGTTTTAAAAATTATTTTGTCATTTTACATTATTTGTGTTGACTATAAATTTGACTATGTTTGAAACTATATTTATGATAATTAGCAAGGTAATTCTGCAAGTCTATGCTTAATATAAGTGTCAATACTGACATCACTTCTTTATGTTAATCAGTCTCCTGCTAGGCTAGAGTGGTTTCTCCACTAAGGGTGGAAAGTTATGTGGTTTCTAGATAGACTTGTTCTTAAAATGTATTTCTCCTGTTTTCTCTATGAATGACAACTTGGCTGGGTATAAAAATCTTGAGTCTCAAGCTTTTCACCTCAAAACACTATATATTTTCCCATCTACTTTATGTTTATTCTGAGGTCAACTTGATTTTTCTTTCTTTTTTTTAAAGTTAGCTCATTTTTATACTTGTCTGAATGGTCAGAGACATTGTTGATTTGGGCACTAACACCTCACATTCTTCATACTTGGACAGAATTTCACCTTCTATGAGTTTTAGTGGAAGAAAAGCATCCATGTCTCCTTATGGAAGCTGCACATCCGTATATTTCCTCTCTCTTCTTGAAAGGTCGAATCCCTATTTTCCAAGTATGGTTCTGCAGCATTTTTACAACTCCTATAAACTACATAATAGCCTTTAAAAACACTAAACCTGGGGTGCCTGGGTGGCTCAGAGGGTTAAGTCTCTGCCTTCGGCTCAGGTCATGGTCCCAGTGTCCTGGGATCGAGTCCCACTTCTGGGATCGGGCTCTCTGCTCAGCGGGAGTCTGGTTCTTTCTCTCCCTCTGCCTGTCATTTCCTCTGTTTGTGCTCTCTCTCTCGCACATAAATAAATGAAATCTTAAAAAAAAATAAAAAATAATAAATAAATAAATAAATAAAAACACTAAACCTTTTCTCTCAGTTAGCCAGAGAGAATTTCTGTTTCATTCAACTAAGAAACTAACATGCTGAGAATTTTTCCTTTCCTTTACATGCACAATTTTTTGTGTTAACTATATATGTAAACATTTATATATGCATGTATGTGTATATGTAAACATTTATATGCATATGTATATGTGTGTATATAAGTAAATATTTATATATGCATGTATATATGTAAACATTTATATATATCATGTGTATATAAAAGTTTATACATAACATATATATATAAATATATGTATAGATATATAAATACTTGTTTATTCTTGCTTTCAGAGTATTTATTATTTCAGGTATCCTTTCAGATACCTCATCCTAAATTGAGATTATGAAAGGTTATAGCTATATTACAGAAATGGAGCATTGCCTTCCTCCACCCATGGTTTAAACTGGTTTAGAGATCTCTTAGTAATCCAGACTCAGAGATATTTGTTAGTTCTGAAATCTAGTTTTCAAAATGAAGTATACATTAGGCAAATCATGAGTAAACTTATGGTATAAATTCACCTTTGCATATTTTCTTGTCTTCATTAGGTGAAGCCATTCTCCAAAGTGCCAAACACAATTTAACACATTTTTCGTACTTTAAAAGTAATAGTCTTCTACATTTTATCCAATGTTGCCAGATTCCAAGCAACAAATAGTTTCAGTGCTTCAGAAGACTGCTTACAAGTGGGCAACAGTTGTACTCTGACCTATAGAAAGTCCATGGCCCACTGCCAGATTTAGATAAAGTAACAATTTACTGTTTATTCCAGTAGTCTCTGCTTATGTCTACCAACCTAATCTACTATTAACAGAATCCACTTTCACTCTCAAAAATGCTCCCATTTAGTTGATACACAAGGTGCAGGGCCTGTATGCAGTGTCCAAGCCCAGTTTTACAAAGCAGTCAATAACAGTATCATGAAAAATGAACAATTCCCAAAGACAGTATTCCTCTAGAGCTTCTGTCATCACATCAACCAACCAAACCTCCTCCTGCCACAAATACTGTATTCAGTATTAGTTTCAGTGATCAGCATTGGTTTCTAGCCAACTGGAACTCTTTAATCAAGAAGTCAAATGAATTATAAAAACAAAAACAAAAACAAAACAAAAAAACCCCTTTTCTATTTCAGAGGAAAATCCATCCTAAACTATCATAATGGCCACCAGTTTCCCTGCTCATTAGTGTTTTCTGGTTGCTGACTCTTGTCCCGTGACTAAGAATTTACAGTAACAAAAATGATTTAAATTGAGCTTTCTCAGCAAGCCTCATGAATCACTCTTCACCCCAACTCTAGCTATTGTATGGGATCAAGTTTTGCCACTGCAAGATATGTTTCTTTGGCACATCGTTTATTCTAAGCTGGATATTTTTAAGAAACTGTGGACACAAGAGAAGCTCTGAAAACCAGTAGAAGTCACCCTTTTGTAAGAGACGTTTACATGTATAAGTGAGATCTTCATTTGTTAGGCTGCCTCCCTTAGTTCCAGGAAGAGAGGAATGACTAAGTATTTAGAGACAGTTACCAGTGGAGAGACATGGTCTTAAGTCTACATAATAACCTTACCCTTGTTTACTGTATTTTTCCTGGTAACCGCTCATAACTGATTCCCTGTTCTAATGTCTTTTGTTTTTAGCTGGGAATGGTATTTAACATGATGGCTTACACTATTTCAGTGAGTTACTCTGTTTTTATGGGCCTCTCCCATGTATAAAAGAGGTCTACATGTTATCAAACTTTGTTTTTTCTTTCTTTCTTTTTTTTTTTTTTTTTTTTTATTAATCTGTCTCATGTCAAGTTAATTCTGAGACCAGGAAGAAGAATCTTGAATGGCAGAGAAATATTTTTTCCTCCCCAAAACTATTAATATTTCTTTTATTTTTTTCATTTCTTTTAAAAAGATTTTATATATTTATATGACAGAGACAGACACAGGGAGTGAGGGAGCACAAGCAAGGGGAGTGGGAGAGGGAGAAGCAGGCTTCCCGCTGAGCAGGTAGCCCAAGGCAGAGGTCCATCCCAGGACCCTGGATCATGACCTGAGCCAAAGGCAGACTCTTAAAAACTGAACTACCCAGGTGCCCCAACACTTGATATTTCAAGTTCAGTATTGTACAAATGGTCCATGATTTCACTGATATATTTCCATTTTAACAGTGATCTAATAGGTGATTTTTAAATTGACCATGTACTTCTATGATCTAATGTAATCTATCCTGTAACAAAGAGAAATGTCTGAAATTTGGGGATATTTTTATGACTATCTTCCTTAGTTTAGAGGGGGGACTGGAATTCCCCCTTTATGTACATGCTCTGGATTAGTTATATTGTAATGGTGACGGTGGGGATGAGGAGAGTTGCATTTTGAAAGCAATATGTGGGGGCGCCTGAGTGGCTCAGTGGTTTAAAGCCTCTGCCTTCAGCTAAGGTCATGATCCCAGGGTTCTGGGATCAAGCCCCACATCGTGCTCTCTGCTTGGTGGGGAGCCTGCTTCCTCCCCTCTCTCTGCCTGCCTGTCTACTTGTGATCTCTGAGTGTCAAATAAATAAATAAAATCTTTTGAAAGCAGTATGTGTTCACAAACCACATTAAGATTTTTTTTAAATTTTTTTTTAAAGATTTTATTTATTTATTAGTCAGAGAGAGAGAGAGCATAGGCAGACAGAGTGGCAGGCAGAGGCAGAGGGCAAAGCAGGCTCCCTGCCAAGCAAGGAGCCTGATGTGGGACTCAATTCCAGGACACTGGAATCATGACCTGACCCAAAGGCAGCCACTTAACCAGCTGAGCCACCCAAGCGTCCCAAGATATTTTAAATGTTTAAAAACTTACAAATAAATATTTTCAAAACACTTTTCTCTAACTTCTTCTAATTCTGTAAAGCATATGACTTTGCCTAAGGAAGCAAATATAGCACTTGAGTGGGACTCATATATATTTAGAGTAGTTACTGCAAACCTGTTATGTCCAGAGCATAGCAAAAGAATCCACAGGTTTTTACTTTGAGTTTGTAATGAAACGAAATCATGCATTTTTTGTTGTTTTTGTTTTTGATGTGTATGTGTATATGTGCATGTATAGTTTTATACCATGACATAAGTTAAAAATAATATGTAATTTAAAATCTAGAATAGATGCTTATTTTCTCAAAAATTCATTGAAATGTAAAAATATTTAAGTAAATTTTGAGTAAAATTTTAGAGATTTTAAAGTTTTCTAAAAATTAACCATCTCATATTTTAACTTTTAAGTTAATTCTACTGGATAGAGCTCAGAGTCACATGCACTTGATGGGTATGATCAAGGAATTGTAAGGAATGTCTTAAGCCATTAGTGAACTTCACAACAACACACATTTTTTTTCTCTCCCTACTCTCAAGTTGAAGCTCTTTAAGTAAACAAAAAATTTTTAAAAATGCCTATAAGGTGCAAGACACAGTTCAAAGAGTGATGCAAGAAATAAGATTAACAATGTGGTAAAGAATAATAGGTACTTTGGAAAACCAGAAATTATTAAATTATTTAAAATCCTATGACAATAACTTCTCATATTCTTAAGAACTATCAGTGCTAAATATATTCTGATCATCACCAAAGATGTAGGGATGATCCTGTATTTAGGGTAAGCAGACATCTTCCTTCTTAGTACAAACAAAGCAAAGCAAACTTATCTTTATTCATTTTTCTGTCATATTTAGGTATTTTTCATCTTAGTCATGTTTTTATTTAAATTTAGTTGTATTTTTATTTATGGTCTCTCTATTAAGGTAGAAATGTCATTTAGAAAGGACAAGTATTACTCCTTCTTGAAGTAATTTAATTAGTCTTTTGGAAATAAGAAAAGGCAAGGTTAATTTTGAAATGGAGATGGAGGCCAGCATTGCAGATTGAATGAATGCCTAAATTTTACTTTATTTTTAAAAATATTTTATTTAGCTTTTTGGCAGAGAGAGACACAGTGAGAGAGGGAAAACAAGCAGGGGAACTAGGAGAGGGATAAACAGGCTTCCCATAAGCAGGGATCCCAATGTGGGGCTCAATCCCAGGACCCTGGAATCATGACCTGAGCTGAAGGCAGGTGCTTAATGACTGAGTCACCCAGGTGAATTCCTAAATTTTAGAGGTAAGTCTATGTATGTTTGTGTATGTGTACATGTGTGTGCCACATGACTTTCTGTGAATTGGTGTGGTGGTGGGAAGAAGGGATACCAAGTTGAGAATAACTATGTTGCATTTTGGCTTAGGCACACTATATCTTATTGCATCACACTAAATACCTGGAGTTCTGAAATATACTAAAATCTATGACCAAATATACATTTTAGAATATTGCTTAGGTTGACAAATTTTATGAGTTTGTAACTTGGGCTTGGTTTATTCTTTCTGAATTTGAATAATTTTCTGTCTTTTCTTTCTTTTTTAAAGTTATTTCTTATATAAAGCAGGACAGATTTTATTTTTTCAGCTTTACTGAGGTATAAGTGACAAATTAAAACTATATATATTTCAAGCATACAATGTGATTTTTTGATATATTTATACATTGTGAAGAGACTATCATGATTAAGCTGATACATCCATCAACTCACATAGTTACCATTTATCTTCTTTTCTCCTAAGTCATTTACTCACTTGCTTTTTCCTCTGTCAACTAATTCCTGCATTCCTACCAAGTACCAGGCACCCTCCAAAGGACAGGATATATGGGAGTAATAAGACTTGGTAATAATAAGATTTAGCATTTGAATAAGATTCAAGGAGCCTACACCTTAGTGAGGGAACCTGAGAAATGAAAGAATTCTAAATCACTGAGATTGACTCCTTAACCATCCTGTTCAGGGGGCATATAAAAAGTGTGGTTGGGGGGGAGAAGATAGAGAGAAGGGACGATATCAAGGATTAGTTATTAGAAAGTGATGAGGGAAAATAAATGATGATTCAAGTTAGGTTGGTGAAGAAGGAAAAGTAAGCCTCAGGAAGGTGGAGGCATTAAGTTCTGAGATAGGAAGTAGCATTTGATGGCTTGGCATGAAGGCCAAAACAATCTTCTTCAAGGAAACCGCCAAGGGCAAAGAATTTTCCTAAATTTTCAATCTGCTACAAATTTCATACCATCCTAAAAGGTCAGTAATGTGGTCCACCTTCTAAGAAATGCATATTTGAAAATCACTTTCATAACAAAACTGCTCTATGGAAACTGTTTTTATTTCCCCCCCTTTTTTAAATCTCCACATTATAAGGGGTGGAGAAACTAATCTTGCTCTAATTTTAAAATAGACTCAGACTTTTTCTCATTTTCTTTAAGGTTAACAGCAACAGAAGAAATATGACTAGGAAACTGGTAGATGATGTGACAAATTTTACAGAAAAAAAAGATAATTATTGACTACATCACAACTGATTATCAAATGGCCAACAGTTCTTGAGAATATATACAGCAATTCTGAGAGGCAACACTTATGGTAAAGCATCACTTAGAGCACTAATGTTTTTGCCTTGAAAATTAAACAAAACTTAATCAACAAGCTATATATGAAATGGTAATTTCAAGCATTGTGCATATACTAGCCATTTCCTAGAACCAATCAATAGAGTTTTGCTTTTAAAAAAATCAAAGCAGACATTTTCTCATTTGTAACTTTTTATTTTGTAATATTTATAAACTTAGAAAAAAGTTGCAAATACAGTGCAAAATTCCAATAAGCCCTTCAACCAGTTTTCTCTGATGGTAGTATCATTTATATAACCATATTACATGACTGAAACCAGGAAATTAATAGTGATACATCATCAGTAACCAGTCTACTGATCTTACTCAAATTTTAACAATTCTCCCATTGATGCTCTTTTTCTGATACAGGATCTATTCTAGCATCCCGCATTGTAGTTAGTTATCATGTCCTTGTGTCTCTTCCAATCTGTGACAGCTCCTCAGTCTTTCCTTGTCTTTTGGGACCTGGCATTTTGAAGAATACTGGCAGTTATTTTGTACTATGTCCCTCTAGTTGGGTTTGTGTGATGTCTTCTCATTTTTGGATTGAGTTGTATGTATAACTGGCAAGAACACAGGAGAGAAGATGTTGTGTCCTTTTTAGTGTGCCATAGCAGGAAGCTCATGATGTTCATGTGTCTCATTATGTCTGATGCAGTTATTCTTTTTCTGTTGTAATTAGTGTCTTTATGGGAAGATGCTTTGAGACTAAGCAAACCTAGTATTTTTCATCATACTTTTGCTTGCTAGCTTTAGAATCCATCAGTATTTTTTGCCTGCCACAATTGTTATGGAGTTTACCTAATAGTTGTTTTATATTTCCACCATGAGTTAATTGGAATTGTATTGTATGGAAGAATGTATTCTTTCCCATTTTATATTCAATTGCTTGTATTAATACGAACTCATGCATGGATATTTGGTTTATTATATTGGTTGTAACCTGTTAATATTACTACTTATTTTGTTGTTTATGTTGTCCTCTGTTTGGACGTTGGGAACTCCTTCAGATAGAACCCTATTTGCTTTATATATTCCTCCATCATTTTTTGAGTACTTCTTTACTTCCCTGCACATCAAAATGTTTCGAGAACAGCTATTTTCCCTTCCCAATCACTGAAACCAACCACTTCTACAAGACACCCTACTCCTTTAACTGGATAATGAATTTTAGAAATCAAGACCTGGGTGCTAGTTGAAATGCATACTTTTGAAAAGTTTTATAAAGATTTGTTATGTTTACAACCTTATTCACTGATAAGTTTGCCAATATTCACTGATGCTATGGATAACTTAACCTTAATGAACACATCATCAATACCATTTTCTTAACCACTGAGCCACCCAGGCGCCCCAATACCATTTTCTTAATATTTACCCCAGGTCATGTCATTGTGTGAGTAGATGTCAGAAATCCAAGATTCTATGTAGAGATGTCCAGTGGGGTGGTTGTCAGTGGTTGCCAGGCTGCTTGCTATTTACTTGGTCTTCCTGTTAAACTTTAGACGATCTTCTTCTTGTTGCCATCTACCTCCCCAGAGTCTTTAAAATCGAGATTGATTATCTTTGGGTCTTTTTTTCTTAAGTTTCTCCATACAAAGTCCAACCTCTTAGGCAGACACTGTACTTGTGCTGTCTCCTGACTACTCAGAACTAACATAAAGGAGACTTGGGTTAGCTTATCTTGCCTTGCAGGGGTCTATATTAATCTATTTTTTTTTTCTCTCTGTACCAGTTAAAACTCCTGGATCTTCAGAATTGCTGATATGGGTTAGATGTCGAGAGAAAAGCAATGGATTTAAACATGGTTATAGTAGGATAAATATCACTGAACTACTCTCCATTCAGATTTTCAAGTTTTATTTGATGTCTAAATGAGACTGTTAACTCAGTGAATTCCAAGGCTGGTAATACATTGAGGTAAAACATTTGGGAAGGATGGAATGTATTTTGGATTATAGAATTCCTGTAAATCCTCAAAATGCATAAAGCCAACTCCAGACAATCCTACTTATTTTTCAGCATGTGAAAAGAAAGGTCAGAATCTCCATAGAACGTATTTATGGCATACAGCCTCTAGCATCACCTCGTTTATCTAAATGCATGCTATATGACACCATTTCACTGTACAAAAAAGTTAAAGTAAGGAAGTACAAAGAATTACACTTTTGACATATACCTACCAATCCTGGATAAGTGACTGACAGCAAAATGAATGCCATACAATATGTAAATATTTCATAGTAAATGTTTCCGTTGAAATGAGCATTGATATTTTATGCACACTTGAAAGAACTACACATATTTTATAAAAATCCTCTGTCAGGTAGCAACATCAGTGACATAGGGGTTTTGAGGTATTGGCTATGTTGAACATGGTTTGAGGACACTGGGAGAATATTTTCAAAACCACAGGGACTGTTAGAATGTTCCATACTATGGGAACAATCTCAAAGCATTCCTTTGGCCACATAATAAAACACCTAGTAAATTTAAACAAATGAAGATGTGTCTCCTAGTCTCAAAACATCTCCTATCAGATACAGACATTGCCAATACAGCTGGGTGGCATGTAGATTATATGTTCTTTCCCTGGTACAGCCTAGAGCTCCTCTCCTCCCGCCCCTGTAGGAGTCATGGGTACGGCTTCCCAGCTCCATCTGTGCTCTTCTCTCAGTTTAGAGCCCTGCTTTCCCAGTCCTGGTCATGATTCTTCTCCTGCCACATGACTAGATCATTTGATCTTAGAAATACGAGGCTTCCCTCTCGGGGGTACTAAACCCTGGGAGTATTATCACTATTGTTTTCAGAGCTGAACGATCACAAATTCCTAACATTACTTCACATTCAGACCAATAGTAACAACAATTGTTAGAAAGATTTTGAAGTAAAGGTATTAAAGTAATTATGCAATTAAAAACAGTACTCATAAAAAATATTTTGGCAATGCTAACCAGTAAGTGAAAAACAACTAAATGTTTGAAAAAATACACATGGTTACAAGTTCTTATAACTATAAAGATTTGTTTTTTTCTTATCTCTCTCTGACCTGCCTGTTAGCTGGGGTCACTTTGGTGTACTTGTAATTGGTTTAATTGCTATTTTAATTGATTTCCATTCTTAATGAAGACAAAGGGGGGGGGATAATTATAGCATGTGTTTAGTATTAATCCAGCCACTATTAAGGACCAAACTTTGTACAAGATGTGAAAACAAAGAATTATATAACATACCCAGCAAAAAGAGTTCTGAAGGGTACATGGCACATATACAAACAATTACAACTTCATTGGCCACCTGTGTGTGGCCAGGCCCAACTGCATGGCCTTTGCCCTTAAAAGCTAATCCGTAAAGGAGAGGGAGGTCGCCCTCTCTGTAAGAGGCACAGCACTGGCTGGTCAATTTGATTCTTGATGCTTGGCGCGAAATAAAGCTTTGCTTGACCTTCGCTTTGTATCAGTCTCACTCCTTTAATCATGGACCCAATATTGGGGCATAGCATATGGGGGCTCATCCGGGATTAAAAGACGAGAGCTGAGCCAGCATCAGAATTTCTGGGAAAAGCCTCCAGAGGTAAGAGGTAAGATCTGAGGATCCCGTTTGTAGGAGGCTGGGAAATCCCTGCCAGTGGCAGGCTCTGGGTGAGGGCTGCGGGGCCTGGTTCTGTTCTGTGGCTTATCCCGGCAAGCATCTGTGGCTCTTTCTGGTGAGCATCTGTATGGGGCTGGGAAACCCCTACCAGCAGTAGGGTCTGGGTGAGGGCCACTGGGTCTGGTTCTGTCTGTCTGGTTGCAAAGCTCCGGGTATAGCCCATCAGGGAGAAGCTGGATGCAGCCATGCTCCCCAGGGCTGGAGAGGATGTGGGGATGCCCCTTCCCTCCACTGGTATATTGCCAGGGGGTTCAAGTCTCCCTAGACAGTTGGGGGGTTCGAGTCCCCCTAGGCGGTCACGATCAGGGGGTTCGAGTCCCCCTAGGCGGTCACCTCTGGTTCTGAACCGTTGGGCCTGCGGTTTTCTTTGTTTTGTCTTTTCGTTGTCTGTTCTATTGTTCATTCTGTTTGCAGGGCTTGGAGAAAATTCCCTCCGGCAGCAGGTTCTGGGTAAGAACCGCTGGGCCTGTGGTTGTCTTTGTCTTGTCTTTTTGTTGTCTGTTGTGCTGTTTGTTGTGTTTGAAGGAATGGGGCAAGCAGAGAGTAAGAAGACTCTGACTTTCGTCTCTCCATTCCTCCTAATAGATGTGGGGCTTCTCCCTCATTCATTTTGTGTGTAAGGGCTATAACTGGAGCCAACTGGGGTTAGTCTAACTCGAGACAGAGACTTTAAGGAATATTCCCAAGCAGCTGCTGAAACAAACTTTGTTTCAGGTATATTTCTTGACTTCTCTGGTAGGACGTGGACTGCCTAGCCCCTCCAGGAAAGCATAGTGTGTGCTCCTCTCTTGGAGCTGATAAGCCTTAGAACTGGGAACCCTTTCTCTGCCTTCTGGTGGCACTTTGTTCTCTTCTTCACTGTCGGGAAACAGAAGAGTGCCCCCTGGACCCAACACCCCCCACTCTGGACCTTCCCACCTGGGTCTCAGATAAACATTCCAAATGGAGTGGGCCCAGGTGGAATGTAAATCAGTATTTAAACTAAGTTAAATTTGTTGGGTTAATTAGGATGAACATGTCTTTTGAGTTAACAATAGTAAATGTGAAACTTCAGAATTTTTACTTCAGGTCAAATAAGCTCATGTTATTTGTTAAAATCTGTTAAAAATCTGTTGAAATCTATTAGCAAAGAGATGACTAAACTGATGGTTAATTGTCTGTCTCAAAGTTTTAATGGGTAATTGTTAAAGAAGCTTTCAAAGTCTTTGCTAACCTGAAACTTTAATCAAATGGGATAAAATGCTAAAGTGCTGATTGCTAGAACTAGGTTTGTGCATTTGAAATCTGTTAGTAAACATGTTTTGTGCTTAATAGATTGATAAATTTGCCATCTAAAGAATTCTGTTGTAACAGTTCACAATTGGTTTATATTTAGTCTTCAGTAGAGGTTAAGGTATTTCTAAGAGTACAAAATTCTGCTAAATGTAACTAAGACTGATAGAAATAAGTGAAGCAACTCTGTATGTAAAAAAGTAGGAGATAAGTTAAAAGAGAGAAAAAACCTGATGCCTGATCCTGTTTGAATAAGAAAGAAAGAAAAAACAGCCCCGAGGCCACTGTCGGAGCTAGATCCATTCATAAAGAATGGAAGGGGAGACTGATCGCCTCCCATTAGTCAGGGATACCCAGAGGAGGGTGTCCAACCTGTTAGAATGCAGAGTGCCTGACTGTGTGACTCTATCTGTATCACTCCACCTCTTCGGCTACGGAGTCTGAGTGGGCTCCCTGAGTCTCGCGGGGCGTCATATGGCATAATGGTCATCTACTCCACAGAGTAGCCTGGTCCGGGGCTTATATGGACAGACCTTAGCTAAGACACTCCTAAGTTCCCGCGAGGGATGCAAGCAGGACAGCATCTGGAAGATCCCCCTCCCTTTGTTTGAGATATCATTCATGATGGGAGGGAAACCCAGAAAACTCTCAAGACTGCATGCTTAAGAAAAAAAAGAGGAAAGTCGCTGGTATAGAAAAGCTGGTTTTCTCTCTGTTTAAAAGGACAAGGTTTTCTTAGGTTAATTGAAATGTAAATAGTTTTCTCTTTGCCTGCCCAGAGTTGTAAATGAGATCTCTTTGACTCATAAGGTTTTTTTTTTTTGATATGCTAAGTTACTCAGGGAGTACTGCTAAACCAATGATAAACCTTGGGTTACATTTGGGTAAATTCTGTAACTACTCTAGAGGTCCTATACATTTTCTAGAGTTTAATGTTTTGATAAGAGTCATCACTTGATATTTAACCATATCTATTATGAGTTTTTGTCATTTATAATTGTTTTAATTCTCTTGTAAGATGACTTACACCTTAAAAGAAATTCATATGGGAAGACTTTCAGGACAAATACAGGTCTTTGATATGTTAAAATCCTGGGAACTGAAATGGGTAAAAATTTACAGAAGTAGGGGCTACATTCGGACTAAACCAGAATTAGTAACATGGGACTAGATGAACTGAAAGGTTGTAATGTTGCGTCTCTTAATGTTTTAAACATTATTGTTCTGTAATGTTTACTCCTCTAGACTAGGGAAACTTTTTCTTAAATTATCTATAACTTACAGAGATGTAAAAGTACTTATTAGTAAACAAATTCAACTTTTCTCCCTATCTGAACCCTCTGAACCCAAAAGGTCTCAGTTTTCTTCCTTGGCAATCAGTCATTTGCATAAGTTCAATAAGAATCTGTTCTGGTAACAGGACACCATTGGAAACATGGTTATTTTACCCAAGCTTTGACTGGAATGTCATATTTGAAAGGACTCAGGTATGACCAGACAGCTTAAAGGAACTAGGGTTGACTTTATAAAACCTGCAGACGTAAAGCCCTTTGGAACTGTTGGCTGATACCTTGCTTACAGAGTTCCCAGCAGCCTCACTAGGTGAGTAAAGAATGTCACTCCCTGGGAGGAGGAGGAGCTTCAGGATACTTTCGGTATCTCAGGGAGAGGAATTTGCCCAAGTCAATAGGTATTGCAAGCATGTTTGATGGCAACTACGTGGCTTGGCTTCTGGCCCGGAGAGGCTACTAAAAGTTCAACCTAGAGATTCCTTATTAGACATTCCAGCAAAGCAGATTCTAAAAGATCTATATGATTACTTACTGTTCTTGCTGAGTTTATGTAAGTAATTAGGCCAAGTTTGTTAAAACTGGACTTGTTTTTCAAATGAATTAGTCCTGATTTGGATATCTCTGGGAATGGTTATTTTAGAGAGACATGTAACGTGCTTCAAAACGTGCCTTTATGGGTGTCAAATTCTAGATTAGATTGTTATTAAATGTTTGTTTACCTAAGCTAGACAGCTTAAGGTAAACTACAGAGAAGTTGCACAATAACTCATGTAGACGATCTTGCCTTTGCCAGTCAGTCAGCCCCAGATATAGGGAAGAAACTTCAGAAAATTGAAGGATTTGAATGGAAGAATCTGACTGAGTTAGTGGGAATAATGGAAATAGCTGCTGAGGACTAAGGGTTATGCTTGCAGGGGTGACTGAAAAAGAGTTTTGACTCAGACTCTGAGGCCTTGGCACAGGCCAGTAGCCTATCTTAGCACGAAACTAGATCCAGTAGCAGCTGGGTTCCCCTTGTCTCCGCATAATTGCTGCCATGGCCCCCCTGGTCAAGGATGCAGGTATATTTGCTGAAATGGACTAAATTAGACTATAAAGGGGATTAGGCTAAGACTAGAACGGGAAAGTTAATTCTTTCTAGAAGACTAGGAAGAAAATTAGTAAGCCAGATACATCAGGGCACTCATTTGGGGACACGCAAGCTTAAAGAGCTAATGGTCAAGCAGTTCCAGGTTTCTAAATTAGGGTGTCTGGCTCAAGATATGGTTGATAGATGTACTCAATGTCAGGCGGTAAATGCGGGAAGAACTAAAATGGGAAGAGGGAAAAGAGATAGACAATGACCCTGCATTTGTGAGTTCAGTCTACCAGGTATTGGACAAAGCCATGAGCACTAAGTGGAAACTACATTGTGCCTACTGGCGCTGGAGGGCAAGTAGAAAGAATGAATCGGACTCTTAAAGAGACCTTGACAAAGTTAATTCTGGACACTGGCAGTGGATGGGTAGATCTCCTTCCCTTCGCCCTCCTCAGGGTGCGATGTACACCCTACTTAAATAAGGTGACCCCATTTAAAATAATGTTTGGGAGACACCCCCCCCACCCTCGATTACATGAGGTTGCTATAGCAGAAATGACTGATCGGTCTGTACTCCAGTCACTGCAGGCATTACAGTTTGTCTTAAAAAGAGCCCATGCAGGGATCTGGACTGCCCACACTGGGACAGAGGTGGGAGACAAACCCACATCCTTACCAACCCGGAGACTTGGTTTGGATGCGACGCCACCAAGTGGGAAACCTGGAGCCTCGCTGGAAGGGACCGTTTACTGTCATCTTGACCACCCCCATGGCAATAAAAGTAGAAGGCATCAGGGCCTGGATTCACGTGGGTCACATCAAATGAGCCGAGGATGAAAACACCCCCCCAGAGGTGGATGCCACTGCCGATGGACCCCGCCAATTGTGGACTAAAACTAAGACTCAAAAAAACAATGAGTTTACTAAACTCATTGTTGCCACTGTTATTAAGATATAGTGGGAGGTATAAGCAATTGCAAAATAAGAAAAGGGAGGGCTCTGCATAACCCCAGGAGATAAATACTGTTTCTGGGTAAATCACACTGGACTCATTAAAACAGTTTAGCAGCCGTTAAAAGGAGGATATAGAACTGACTGAAAAGTCAAAGATTTGACTAATCTCCAAAGAAAAGGGGGGAATGCAAGGACCTATTTAGCTGGAGGCTTCCATCAAGGTTAAGACAATAACGTTGTTAACTCTCTTTTTTTTCTTTTAAAGATTTTATTTATTTGTCAGAGAGAGGAGAGAGAGCGAGCACAGGCAGACAGAATGGCAGGCAGAGGCAGAGGGAGAAGCAGGCTCCCTGCCGAGCAAGGAGCCCGATGTGGGACTCGATCCCAGGGTTTTGGGATCATGATCTGAGCCGAAGGCAGCTGCTTAACCAACTGAGCCACCCAGGTGTCCCACGTTGTTAACTCTTAAACTGTCCCTGTTCCCCTTCTCCCAGGGGTCTAACTTAAAAACAAATCCTGGAAACCAGCTGCAGGTAACAAAGCTCAAATACAAGCAAGCGTGGGTCAGGCCAGGTGGAGACATCTGATCACTGGGGGGTTGCATACTGTCTCCCTAGCTACCAAGGAGTATGGGTCCTGCCCTTTGGGAGCTTTTTGGGTGCCAGTTCTGACCAAGGTGATAGGCTGGGCCAAATGTCTACTAGGGTAAATTGTAATTCAGTTGGTCACCTAGCATCACTGTGCAGCTTTCTCTGCGTGTTACAATTTCATTGGCCACCTGTGTGTGGCCAGGCCCAACTACATGGCCTTTGCCCTTAAAAGCTAGTCTGTAAAGGAGAGGGGGGCTGCCCTCTCTGTAAGAGGCATGGCCCTGGCCAGTCAGTTTGATTCTTGATGCTTGGCATGAAATAAAGCTTTGCTTGACCTTCACTTTGTATCACTCTCGCTCCTTTAATCACGGACCCATTATTGACTACCTTAGCTTTATATATTTGATGTCAGAAACAAAGGCAGAAGAAAAAATATTAAATTTCTTTACTGCCTACAGCCATTGACAAGTCCTTGAAACAGGTGGAGTGACAGTCCTCTAGGGACTCAACTGCCTCGATATTAATACTTTGCTAAGAGTAAAAGGCAATCTTAGCCTGCCCCCACCTTTCCAGGATCCAATAAGCCTAATTTAAAATATAAAATTTCCTTTGGAAACTTATCTCTAAATCCCCCAAGATATGTGTTGGCAGTCATCCCTCAAGCATATGACCCACTGATTTACATCTGAAGGGTCTCATGACTTAGGTTTTATTAGATGGTAATAAATGACATTTTACCAATAATAGCTAGCCCCCTCAAGGTCCTGGAAACCTTGCTTTCAAAATTCCTTAGAGACTTATGCTACCCCAAACCTCCTCCCAACGTGAAAGTACATAATGGGCCACTCCTCATGACACCAGTTCAGCAATTTCTGCCCACAGGTCCTGTCCCTATGCTTTAATAAAAATCATCTTTTTGCCCCGAAGACATTGCAAGAATTCTTTCTTGGCTGTCAGCTTCAAACCCTATCATCTTTCCTACATCATACTCATCTGGAAAGATAGGATAATTACACCTACTTGGCAAAACTGTTGCCACATTTATGTCTTCAATGTTTGTAAAGTACTTGGAACACAGCCTAAAGTTAAAAAAAACAATAACAGAAGCTCTTACTAGTTGAATAGAAAATCTTGTTATGCCTAGAGAAAATATATTTCCCACGATTTTCTAATAAGGAAACATCACATTTCCATATAAGCAGTTACTTCTTACTTAATAGTTCTTTCTTAAAATACTCTATTCCTTGTCAAATTCATAAATCACATCTCTCTTTTCTAAAGAAATTTTTCATTTGACAAAATATGGTAAACTTACAGAAAAGGAAAATGGCCTACAAAATGCAAGAGGTGTGATATGAAGCAATTAATTATTCAAGCCAGACACACTCAGCCCTTTAAAGAATTTACCAAAAAAAAGATAAGCTAAAACAAAAAGTTGTGTAAAGCCTTTCTGGAACATGAAATGTGCTTTCAAAATTCACATCATGTCAGACAAGTCGGTGATAAATTTAGAAAGCATTATTAAGGTATCTGGAACATGAAATATTTGATTTACAAAAATTGCCACTCTCCTTTTGACAAGTCCCCTTTTAGTCTAGAATATATCCCTCCCCCCTTATCACTAGCTACACCCTAAGTCTGAATGACAATAAAGAGGAATAAAGATTAAAACAGTTCCCTGGAGACAGGAGACCAATTCTTATATTTCCCACTCACAATGAGGGTGCCTGATCTGCATACGCAGAAACCTCTTCTGACTGTATAAATCCTTTATGTTGCCTGTCAGGGAATACCCATTTGTTTTAATAGTTAAATAAAGTTTCAAGATGCCTTCATTTTACTACAATGTATATTTTTTATTCAAAGGGATATCTTATGGGTGGGAGTTGCAGAATGTGAACTGTGTTTTAAAGCACATTCCCCAGTGCCCCACCAAAATGTATTTTTCCCTTTTCCTTCCTATATAGAACTTTCCACAGCAAAACAAGATCCAGTAACAGGTACAGATCCTGATTAGATTAAGCCAATCATTTAGCTGGTGGCTGCTTCCGCATCAACATCACTGAGCTGCTTATTATTCATATGCATATGGAGATCATTCTACCCTACAGAAAGGTGTTGTATTAAGTCAGTTTGAGTGGCTATAACAAACTATCATAGACTGGGAGACTTCAACAGCTAACATTCATTTCTCACAGTTCTGGAGGTTGGTAAGTCTAATGTCAAGGTTCTGGCAGATTCAGTGTCTGGTAAGAGCCTTCTTCCTCATTTGTAGACAGGAGTCTTCCTGCCATAATCTCACTCCACAGAGACTCTTTCTCTTCTTTGAAGGACACTAATCTCAACATGGTGGCTCTAACCCTCCTCACCTGATCTAAAATTAATTACCTATTAAGAGCCCCACCCACTTCCAAATACCATCATGCCTAGGGTGTTAGCATATGAATTTGGGTAAACACAGCCGGTGCATAGCAAGTGTCCTGTATTTTTACATCCATTTATATTATGTATTTTTCTGTTTCTTGTATTAAAAATGTAATGCAATCCTATGCTAATTACAGGCACTCTTTTGTACAGAAGCAATGCCCTTCACCCAAGCTGTTAACTATTTTTGCCATACTGTGTATGCCATGTTGTTTAAATACTGTCCCTGTCAGAATCTAATAATTAAAAATGATTTTCCTAAGGATATCTGAGATTGTTAAAAAATAGTTTTCATTAAGTTTTCTAACATAGTCCTATATTCAATCTGTAGGTCAATGTCTGATTTTGTAGAATTACTTAGAGAAGATATTGCAAAATGGCCACCTTGAAAAAAAAGTCATGATATTAATATAGTCTAATATATTTAAAGGGGACTAACTATGTCTAGCAAGTAAATTTTTTTTTTCATTTACTGCCTCATAAATCACAAGCTTGTGGGACAAAGTGGGTGAGTAGGAAGTCTAAGATATCAGAAGTAATGACTACTTTAATGAAACAAAATATTTGCATTTTAAGAATCTCCCCAAATTAATATTAGAGCCCACTAAATTGCTTAAATTTATACCCTTTATTTTTCCTTTTCTCAAACTATCTCCTAGAAGTAATTGGATTTTTCATATTAGTTTCATTTATTCAACAAATATTTAGCAACTCCTACTATGAATTAGGCAGCATATTAGGGTCTAAAAAACAATTAGCAAAATCATCCTTAGTTTCTTCCCTGATGCAGCATATATTCCAGGAGAAGAAAGAGATTGATTGAAACTATAAAACAAAGTAAAATTATAATTGCATTCAATGCTAAAAAGGTATAGATTGCATTAGGGACATTGGGGGATATATGCTATGGTGAGTGCTGTGAAGTGTGTAAGCCTGATGGTTCACAAACCTGTACCCTGAGGCAAATAATACATTATATGTTAATAAAAATAATTTAAAAGAATGAAAAGCAGAAATTATAATAAGTAATGCATTTTAAATCGATTGGAGTAATTATTTAAAAAAAACATGATATGGAAAAATAATCTCAATAGAATTAACTCATTTAATGATCCCCTTAGTTCTTTACTCATTCAGGCTATTGAATTTAGGTGGCCATGGCATTGCCCTAACACTTATATTAAATGATCTGTCATCTGCCTAAAAACTGGGATGACACTTTACCATATACTTGTATATGTACATGGTTCTGTTTCTAGACTTTATGCATTTTCATTTCTCCATTTATGAGCTGTTTTGAAGGCCTTATAATATTTTGGTAGTACATTTATTTTAAAAATGAACTTCAAATCAGTTTGGTAAAATATAAAAGGAAAACAGTGTTGATATTTTTACTGGAATCAATTTTAATTTATATGTTAGCTTGAAAGAATTGACTTTGTCCCCAATTAAATATTCCTATCAAAGATCATGATGTGTCTTTTCCCTTAGTCATGTCTTCCGTTAGCTCCTCAGGTGCATATCATTTGCTGAGGCTATAACTAATGTGGTACACACCAATAAAGTCCAGAAGTGTACCTCATTATTTCAGAAAATAGTGACTACAGAATGAAATACTACGTTCAGATATTACTGTTATGTTATTACTTTGTTGATTACCAACATTCAACTGAATTCAGCTGGAAAAGAAACGACAACAAAACCTCCAAAAACACAACAAGAAGTTTTCTTGCCAAGAAATGACAAAATTTTAGGCATAAAATTCAGGTAAAATTACAGGGATTTCCATACTTAGAAAAGATGTAAAGTTACAAGAAATGCATACTATAACCTAGTACGAAAAGGTAAAGCAAATCACTTTAGATTATTCATGCCTCCCTCATCAAGACTTTTTCAGATCCCAAAGGGTAAAAAAAGTTTAACCTAGGAGTATATATACATACAGTATGCAAAGGATTTTATGTAAAATATAGATGCTTTTCATAATACAAGTTTTTAAAATCTGCCATTAACAGTACTCCCCTAATATTCAGGTTCATGTTATCTGTGAACATTTCACATTATGTGAATAGACAATGTCCCTTCCCATCTAGAACCACAGATGAAAAGCAAAAATGATCCAAATGCTAACAGTTCATGAAACCGACCTACCAGGGTTTTTTTAGTCTCTACTTTTAATTCGCTGTCCTGAATGTGTACAAATGTTTCTTGGGAGAGGTTTTAAGGGAACAGGGGGAGTTGCTGCTTATTTAAACAATTTTAATGAAGGACTAACCTTTTACATTTAACATTTGTTCCCTTCATTTTGCTTTCTGGCAGCAGTTCATACTTTTTCTTTTTTTCTCCCAAAGGACATAGCATAATGAACATACACGAGATTATTTAAATGAATGGTTTTAATGAGTTCTTTGAATAGATTCTTTAAAAAGCAAGCATGAAATTGCTTTCCCAGTTGGGACACTTTGAAATACTTTTAGAAAAATTCATATATAAAGCCTTAAAATTCTAACTCTTTTTAAAGGAATAATAATTGAAAGTTGTTTCTTTCTTTCTTTCTTTTTTTTTTTTTTTTTTTTGGTAATGTGATTTATTTTCATTCATACTGCTGCAGAAGACATTACAAAACCCAGTAGGATTTCTGAATTATTTTAATGGATTATCACATTTCATATTAATAAGTCACTATTTGTTAAACTTAAAGGCTGCAGCTCTTTCATGCTACTTTCATGCATGGAAACATGTAACCTCTGTGGTTGGAAAATATTGGCTAGACATGAGTAAGTTTACTTTATCTGGTGAATATTGTGCCCTCAACCCCTTTGAATTTTTGCTCAAGGTGTCATTGTCTTGGGGTGGGTGAAGTTGATCCCATTCCCTCCTCTTGCCACTGTGATTGTTTCCAAAGTTGGCATGTACTTCATTTGTTCTCATCAAAGTGAGGTTCAAACTTCTGCTCAATGATTTTATTCAATCGAGGAATTAACTGGGAATGAGGAAAAGTGTAAACCCAGGAAATTCTGGAAACTTAATCCACCATGAGAACTAAGGATAAAGCAGGTACATGGAACAAGAGTGTGTAATAGTGAGAGTTATAGACAAGAGTAATCGAAATTTGTTAAAACTCCTCTTGACACTTGCTATGGCCTCAAGCTTTTCTGTTATGTGAGGAAATAAATTCTCTATTATTTAAGCCCCTCTGCAAATAAGAATATGGAACCCAAGAGTGGCAGAAACTGCCTTTGGCAAATAACATTGCCTTAATTCTGAAACCATTTATCCATCTGAAAGCATAAATTGTTTGATTGTCTCTGCTTGGATTCAAATAAACTACTAAGATAGCTAAGACCCTTAAAACTGACATTTAAAAAATTAAACTACTTTGCTAACTAAAAACTAAAAGTTACATGTTGATCAGTCTTAAATCATTATTCTAACACTTTGTGTACTCTGTTTCTGTCAAAAATATTCACATGCTATTGCACCAGCTTCTGTAAAAAAATTAGAAAATATTAAATTCAAATTTTTCATCTTTAAATGTTAGCTGTCTAGCATGATATACACATATTTTTGAAAACAGAGAACACTTAATGTAAAAGAACATGGTGACAATATAGACCAGTTTCCAGATTATTTCTTCTTATGTAAAAAGACTTTGTAACCTGATGAGCAAATTTCCTTCCAGCTTTATTGTCCTGATTCTATGCAAATGAAATATCAGGGGCCAGAGGGGGAAGTGGTTGAGGCATGCAGCCCATGAAGATCAACAGGAAACTGGAATCTTCTTGTCCTTTAAAAATTGGTTATTGTTTTTCTACTTTATGTTCTTAAAGAACAAATTCTGTGACTGTTTTCTGTATGGTTTTCACAAAATATGCTTTGATGATAATATTTAATTTTTTGTGATCAGATTTTTCTTCTTAAGTGTCTTTTCATAGCAGTTATATACATAAAAGAATATCGATTTGATGTTAAAGATTTAAAAAAACTTAGAATCTAAAAGGCTCAACACTGGAGAGTTTTTCTCATATTGGGAGAAGCCTTCCAGCATGTTTTCCATGTTGTACCTCTTTGGGAATTCCTTTGTTGGTAAAAGACTCATTAGCCTCTAAAAAGCTCATTCTACTTTCATATATTTCATATAGTTAGTACCTCCATCTACATATTTGGTTAATGTCTATTCCTTAGAATTCTAGATACTCATCTAACAAACTACTACAATGGTAGCTACATATATTCCTCGGGAGAAATCTGCTATCCTAAATCAGATTGTGCTTTTTTGTGTCAGACTTTCTTAAAACATGTAATTATTTATAGAGAAGTGCAATGGCTTATCACCAAAGAAGAATTTCGCCAGTATAGATTCAGTGACTTAAAAATCACCACTGTCATTTTTAAAAAATCATGTAAATGAAATTCTTTCCTACTTCCTATTATAGTTATGTGGGGCATGATTGAAAGAGTAAAACTATTCTCTTTGTAAATGAACTGTTTCACTGATTATAGTCACAATCCTAGTTAGAATATTTAATATGGTTATTAGTAGAAAATTGCAGGCTTAAACATTCTGTGTGAGCACAAGACGTCTGTCCTCCTTGCATAGGATAAAGGGGTCTCTCTTTATCATTTATTTTTTCACATCAGTTTTCAGATAATGTAGTACCACTATGTTAAAGCAATAAAAGTATCCCTTCTATACTCCTTCAGAGAAGCCTCAACTATTTTGTGCTGGAAAACAGGATCCGCATCTACATCAATATGAGTTAGCAGTATGTCATTGGTGCTTTATGGACTTTACATGTAATAAGTGGTTCATCAAAGTTGCTTTGAATTACTTTCATGTCATCCAAGAAAAGTTAGCTTCCCAACTAAATAAGGCTTCAAATTTGTGAAAGTAATCTATTTTTCCTTAACTTGGGAAAAGTGTGACTCTTAAGAGTAGGTCTGTCTTATAAAAACAAAACAAAACGAAACCAAACAGAAAACTTGTTACAGGGTTTCTGCAAACATTTTATTATTTTTTTAATGGTTTCTTAACTGGGTGATGAAATGAGTTTTTTCTTCCTCCTTATTTATCAGGCTCCTGTAACTAAAAAAGGCAAGGCAATGGAGAGTGGCATTTTGTTTAACTCAAAACTGGAAAGGAGAGAGACACATGGCATGGTAATATATTGTCTATAAGCCAGGTTTCTCAAACTTTGGAGTACATACACATTGTACAAGGACTGTCAAAAAGCAGCATCTGATTTAGTACATTTGAGATGGGTCTGAGATTTTAACAGGATTCTAGGTATGGCTGATGCTGCTAGTCCAAACACCTTACCCTGAGTGGCAAGGTGCTAGAATATATGCTAAATGGAATATGCACAAACTGTAGGTTGACTTTGTTTATAATTGCTCATATTATCTGTAGTTTACTCTGATATCAGAACATTATGAGAGCCTTTACTCTTTCCCATAACCTACCTTCATGATCTAAATCTATACATCTGTCTCTTTATAATAGCAGAATTGGATGGAACAAATGAAGACCAATAACCCATTCAAGAGGTAGGCTCAAAGTGGAGTCGAACTGTGAAGGATGAAAAATACCAAAAAGTTAGATGTGGGGAAGGGGGAAGAAATCAAATAAAAGGGATGTATACATATTGGCAGAAGTGCCTAAGGAACGACATGACCTTTGGTGTCTGATATCTGAGTGTATGACTAGATCTAAGGTAAGGATACAGCCCTGAACCTCTGCTATGCTCTATAAATCACAATATAGGACTTGGAAGTAAAGGACTGGATGAACAAGTCTCACCCCTAGAAGAATCTTTCTCTTATAAAATGTGCCTTATCTCCCTTGCTTAATTAAGTACCATACTCCTGTGGTTATGCCAGTTTAAAATGTACTTCAGAAAAAAATACTCAAATCTGCAAATACCAAATATTAATAAATCAGATATCTCTAATCCATTCATCCGTAATGCTGTTAAACAGTTTTGTGTAGAATTGAAAATAATAAATTTCTGGGGATATAGAGAATTTTATACAAATCTATCATTGTTGAGTATCCATGAAGCCCTGTACTGCCTTTTATTTTTACTGCTGATATCTTGTAGAAATCCTAACTTATTCATTTATGCCTATGTGAAATTATAAAGGTAAAAAACCACTGGAGTACAAGTGATAGACATTTAGTGACAAGCAAAAATCAGGCATATTCTGGTATAATTACTGTGTATTAATAAGCTAATATATAATAGAAGGTATTATGGTTCTCTCTTTCTAGATAGGTAGATAGATATCTGTATCTATAGCATCAGTAATATTTGGTAAATGACTGACATACCTCCTGACCCGCAACACCAACATCAACATAGCAAATATATAGACATAGATATATATAGAGAGATCTATATCCATATCGATATCTAAACCCATCTCCTATCAGGATGCAGGCAGGTTAGTAGTTAGTAGGTTAGTCATTCACTAAATATTACTGACTTTGTCTTCTAAGCACATGTTAGAATGATCTCATGTATGATTGGTTGAAATGCAAGACTATTTCTGTTTACTGAGTGTAAAAAGAAGTGATATTCATCAAATTTGAGTTACAGTACTTAATGACATATGTAGAATGTCATCCTGCTCTTTCCCTCTGGTGGTGAACTGACAATGATCAGGGGGGTTACTGCTCTGCAGACCATGTTGCTTAATGACTACAATGAACAAAACCTCCCAAGTGACCAAGGGTGAATGTATAGCATGAGTATGAACATGAACAAAAACCAAACCTTCTGCTTACAGATACTGTTTGCTGCTGTGACATAATTAAGTCTAACCTGCATGACTTAGGTGGACAAGATATGGATCATTGAGAGCTACTAGAAGAAGAGGTGGGAATCATGGAGGTCATGATGGGTGTCTGAAGCAAACTCAACTTACCCCAAAATATTGTCCAACATTTCTGAAATGTATATATAAGCTAAATACATACACAAACAGAGCTAAATCAGAGGTGACCAAAGTATTCACTTGGTCAAATTGGTTTATGAAGATGGACATGAGAGAAACAAACTGATAGTTCTACAGCCACAGGTATGTAGGTAGACAAATGGTAAAAGGAGATCAAGACCAAACTTACTATCAACTGACTTGTCAATGTGTTTTAGCAGATAAGTGTTACTTTTTATTAAAAGTCATTTCAAATCTTCAGGGACATCTCGGTGGCTCAGTCAGTTAAGCATCTGACTCTTGATTTTGGCACAGGTCATGATCTGAGTCCTGAGATTAAGTCCTGTGTCAGGCTCCACACTCAGCAGGGCGTCTGCGTATCCCCCTCTCCCTTTGCACCTGCCCCCATCCCACCAGTGTCGCTCACACACTCTCTCTTTCTCTCTATAAGATAAATAAATAAATCGTTTTTTTAAAAAGTCATTTAAAATCTTCTATTTGTGATAATCAAATTAAAAATACTTTAAGGTGATAAAATCACATATTCATATTTGAACCTATAGCACTGACATTTCTTTAAAGAAAAGTATGGTTTAGATAGCCTTACAATTACGTCAAACACAATTTCAACTTTTTAACTTTCACTGATTGTACTGTCCTTCTACATTACTTTACAAGAAAAATGACTTGCTTATACATTAACAGAATGACAGTATGATTAATACAATTAAATATTTGAAAGTGTCAACAATATAATTTTAAATATTGATCTAAAAGAGCTGCTGTAGTAAAAACTTCAAGCTTTAATTGATTTTTATACATACGTGTAGATTTAGCATATCTGTAGACTCAAAATATAATGCCTAACACAATGACCATCCTTACCCTAACCTACTTATGTCCTCTAACAAGAACCTATCAGTTACCTTTACTTCTTTTCCTTTGGTTTCTATATTCACTTCATCTGCAAGTCCTGTCAGATCTACTTTAAAAACATATCCTGAGTCCAACCACTTCTTGTTACTCTTACCCCCACTAGCTTTAGAACACACCATCTCTTCACCTGGACAATTATAACTGCTTCCCAACATTGTTGTTTCCATTTTCCTTAGATTAGCCATAATCATCATGAACTTCCTCTGCCTAAAAGTTCTTAAGGACTTTCCACTGATTTTAAAATAAAGTAAAAAATCCTCACCATTGATTACAAAATCCTACATGATGTAGATGTTGCTTTCCTCGCTGACTTCTTTTTTGTTCCATGAGTACTCTCCCCTCTTCTATGCTTACGCCCAGCTGGCCTTCCTTCCATCAGGTTCATAAAACCATCCCACATATGCCTTAGTTCCTTTCTGTAACTTATTTCTCTACTTGAAATTCTCTTAACCAAAATCTTTGCATTGATGACTCATTTATCTTTGAGACCTCTGTTTGAATATTTCTTCCTTAGACATGCCATGTCTGATTACCCCTTGCAAGACATTTTCTCCTCCCCCATATCTTTATCCTTAATACTATTTTATTGCTGTCATTAACAATTGATGCTACCTATTTAAAATTATCTTATTTACTTATTTTTGTCTACCCTGCCCTGACCATATAACTCTATGGAAGTAACAGATTTGTCATCTCTGAATCTCCTGCAGCTTGAAAGAATGAATGGAGAGGAAAGTGTTGAAATGAAATACAAAAAACCAAAGATGAATTCAGTGCTAGTTTGGCTCTCACTGTTTATAAATTATTCAACAAATTTTATTTTTTTAAAGATTTTATTTATTTATTTGACACAGAGAGAGAAAGAGAGACAGAGATAGAGACAGAGTGTGCAAGTAGGCAGAGCAGCCCCAGAGGAAGAAGGAGAAGCCTACTTCCTGCTAAGCAGAGATTCCCAGGACCCTGGGATCATGACCGGAGGTGAAGGTAGATGCTTGACCAACTGAGCTACCCAGGCACCCCTCAGTAAATTTTATTTATCTTTTTTTATTACATTTTTATTTTTGAGTAGTTGGCATTAGAATATTAAGATATGAGAAAGAAAATTGGCCTGTACTGGCTCTGAGATAGGAATTTGGAAGTTACTTTAATTTACAACTCCTAAAAAATAACAAATATTCTTGATAAAACACTTGAGCAACGTTTAGTGGAATTTCATCAGACTAAGCAACCCATTTGGGAGGCAAAAATATACAATACTGAAGAGTCTCTTTAATAAATGGTGCTGGGAAAACTGGACAGCTGCATGTTAAAGAATGAAACTGACCCCTTTCTCACACTATACACAAAAGTAATCTCAAAATGGCTTGAAGACCCAAATGTGAGACATGAAACCATAGAACTCCTAAAAGAAAATATAAGCAGTAATCTCTTGAACTTGTCCTCAGCAACATATTTATAGGTATGTTTCCTTAGGCAAGGGAAACAAAAGCAAATAAATATTCAGGACTACATCAAAATAAAAACCTTTTGCCTGGCAAAGGAACCATCAACAAACAAAAAAGTAACCTATCGAATGATGAAATATCTGATAAGAGGTTAATATCCAAATATAAAAAGAACTTATACAAATTCGAAAAAACATAAATAATCTAATTAAAATGGGCAGAGGACCTGAATAGACATTCTTCTAAAGAAGACATCCAGATGGCCAACAGACACAAGACGCTCAACATTGCTCTTCATCAGAGAAATGCGCATCAAAACTACAATTAGATATTAACACACACCATTCAGAATGGCTACTATTAAAAAGACGAGAAATAAGATTTGGCAAGGACGTAGAGAAAAAGGAATCCTCGTGTACTATTGGTGGTAATGTAAAATGGTGCAGCCACTGTGGAAAGAGTATAGAGTTTCCTCAAACAATTAAAGACAGAAGTATCATATGATACAGCAATTTCAATTTCGGCATTTACCTGAAGAAAATGCAAATACTAATTCAGAAAGATATCTGCATCCCTATGTTTACTGAAGCATTTATTTATAATAAATAAAATATGGAAGCAATGCAAGTATCCACCAATAGATGAATGGATAAAGAAGATGTATGATATAGTATACCCATACACACACAAACATGCATCCATCATGGACTATTACTCAGCCATTAAAAAAAAAAAAAAAGAATGAGATTTTGCCATTTGGGACAACATGGGTAAACCTAGAGGGTATCATGTTAGGTGACATAAGTCAGTCAGAGAAAGACAAATACAATTTTACATATATGTGAAATGTAAACAATGCAAAGCAAAGCAAACAGACAGAAACAGATTCATAAATATGTAGAATAAACTGGTGGTTGCCAGAGAGGAGAGGGCTGGAGGAAGGGCAAAACAGGTGAAGGGGATTAACAGGTATAAACTTCTGTTACAAAATAAGTTGCAGAAATGAAAAGTACAGGGAATAGTCAATAAAATTATAATAATATTCTGTAATGACACATGGTGACTACACTTCCTGTGGTGAGCACTGAATAATGTATAGAATTGTTGAATCTATGCAGTATACTGAAATCAATATAACACTGTAAGTCAACTATTCCAATAAAAAAATAAGTAGGAGACTCTTTAAAAAAATCCCATGTAGTAAGTTAGAATAACTCCCCTTCCCATAAATTACTGACCTTGGATCATCCCTGTGACAAATTAACTTAAACAAAGTATGCCTTTATTATATCACCATTTTTCTTTATCTAGTCCAAGAAAAATCTTTGCATTACTTTTTCCTAGATTATTTTTGCTTTTGAAGTAAGTCTGGAGTAAATTTTTAACATGATTATAATCCATTGGTTTAAGAATTTCCTGTTATATATTTATGAGGTATTGTTTCTGACTCCCCAAATAATTTAGATTACATATGTTGAAAAAAAGTCCCAGTGAGATAAATTTGCCCTGAGTACATCCTAAAGCGATACAATGCTATTCTCCTTTAAGCTTTTGTACAGACCACCCACCGTTTTATAGATACAGTTCCTGCGGTTTTACTCATGCAGTTCCCCAGACTTAGATGGATTTGCCATCCCATTTTTTGCATGCTAAGAACATCTTTAGTCTCAAAGGCACAGTCCAAGATCTAGGTCTTCCAAGAAATCTCCTTTGAATCTTCTACCAATAGTTGATTTTCCACAATGGCAATTCATGCTGTTTGGATGGCTTATGGAAATACGTGACTATTTTAACTTTTCAATCTTTACAAGATGGGTGGGTGATAGGAGCTAGGGATTCTAAACGTATTATTCTGCCCAAGATGCTGATAGCATCCCCATAAAGAAACTGGAAAAAGGCTACAACCCCCAAAAAAACCTCATCCTTTTAAAAACTGCCATTACCTTCATTGATCCCTTTTTAGCCTCTCGTCATCCTTTAGGTACATATTCAAATCCTTCTCCTATCTAAAGATTCCTTGACTACCTCCTGGGTTTATTCCCCATTCATCCTTATTACCAGGCAAGTGTTCAATGAAAGTCTTTTTTGAAAAAGTAGATGATTGTATGTATTTTAATGTGCTCCATTAGCTATAGTACATGCATATTTGTTAACCTATCCCAAAATAGTAAAATTAATGGTAGAAATTTCAGGTATGCTGAATTGGGAGTTCTGCTCCATGGGAGAAAGCAGAGAATTTTTTTAGGAGATGGGGAAAGAAGATGGCCATCTGGTACACTATAAATAGAAACATTTCAAGGTAGATGTTTTGTCCGCTTTGCAATCCCTTACTTCAGAAGCTTATACAGTAAAATTCTCATAACTATTCCTGACAAAACTGGGGAAAAAAGAAACATACTTGATCAAGATTATTGCTACATTTCCTTATTACGTACAGCATATTTCATTTCATTTCATGGTTTTCTAAATAGAATACAAAATAAGTGAACAGATATATAAGCTGTTTGGAAGCTAATTCAACTGTCAGAGCTGAAATTATTCTTGATTGCTTTTCTTTTTTTTTTTAAGTAACTGATAATGCAAACTTGGATTTATCGAGACAATTTAAAGCAACCCCATGGCCCTGAAATTTACTGGACATCAATTCTGAAGTCTTCAAGAAATATACTGAGGGTTTAATTTGATGCCATCCTAATGAATTTAGATGAGGTCTGTTCCAGTGTTCTCTGGAATAGCTCTCTTTGATGCTGGGCAGGTCACTTTCTGTCCAAGGGAAGAAACACTCTAAACGATAATTAATACAAAATAACACAATCGTCGTTTTTAATGGCTCTGATCCCCTCACATAGAAGTGAGGGTTAACCTTGCTCTCTGCAAAGGAGTCTACTCTTATCTGGAAGCTTGCTAGCAAATCCATGCGATACCATCCAGAACCCCAGAGAAGGGGACTGTGAGGGGCAATTTATGTTAACAGCACTCTTCATATTCATGTTATGCTAATTAAGCCAGCCCAGCAATCCAATGCAACGATGGTACTTATACTGAGCTTTCTAATAGCAATACTATGTATGCCTCAAAGGGCACAAGTCAGTGTCCTGCCGATGAGTATATTCCATGCTTGGAGAAGATAAAGGTCAAGTTATGATGTGCCAGTAAGTGCTTTCAAAGTAGGGAGCTTGAATTGAACCCAATTCTAGTCTCTCTAATAAAGTCCTTGGAAAAGCCCCTGACTTGACTTTCATTATCAAATCTTTTGCAAATATTAAATATGCTCATGTCTGCTGCTATTGGGATAAATGATATTGATCCCAATTCTCTGATTTATAGGTGGTGCAAATGACCTTAGTCTAAGAGTAAGCTGTGATCTCATACTAAATTAATCCCCAATAAGAATGCTGTTTTTAATCTGAGATTCAAAAGGACGTGTCAAGCAAATTCTTATAAACTGACCCTCTTTAGAGCAGTGTAAGGATTCAAAAAAAATCTTTGCAAAGTCCCTTGCCTTTGTGAAAACATCCAGTAATATGGCCATGAAAATCATCAAAGCAGAGGGTTGCAAAAGGGGGTCCACACTGAACTTGATGGGAGACCGAGGACCCTTAATTTTGAAACATTCACCTGCTCTTGTCATAAATAGAGGCTAAATGACACGCTCATATGTTCCCTCTTTTCTTCCTTCCTTCCCCTTTCTTCTTCTTGTGCTATTTGCTCTGTGAACTCTAAATGAGACAAATTTTGTTGTTGGTCCTTTCCCACTCATTTTTCATGGCTTTTCTCTCATCATTCAACTAACATATCCGCTTTCCACCAACAGCTGAATCTTCCAAGGCTGCCATTTCCTTAAAAACAACCCCATTTTGAGTACAGTGTTCTCACAATGTATAGATATTCTGCAGAACAAAATGGATTTTCTTTTATTTGTTAATAACCTCATTTTTTAAACAGTAAGTCTAGCTACACTGAAACATTCTCAAATTACAGACCGTGAGACATGAAACTGGCAGGGTAGAAATAAATGAAGCGCGATTATAATTGTGATTTAAAATTATTTTTAATTTACTCAATTATGCTTTCCTATTTTCCTAAACCTCAGCTACAATTCATCTCCATTTCCTTAAAGCAATTGTGTTTATCAGTTCCACTAGGTCAGCTTCTTGTTTAATAGACCTTGCTTGGAATCACAGAGACAGTCACTAGAATGCGTCCTGTGAAATGGAAGATGTTTTAACCTCTAAGCCTCACTGTCTTCAGTGCAGTAATTTGTGGGCAAACTATCAAAAGCACAATAACGGTGTCAAAGTCCAACCCCAAGGAAGGAACAGCAGGGAAATGAGCCTTCTTACACTGAAACTTCGGGGCAGTCAGGAAGACTTCTGTATCTGAAAGCCTATCTAATCATCGTAAATGGTTGTTAAAAACCTGCCAGCGTTTCTCCAGAACTTGTTGCCTATGTGTTGTTTTCCTCGCTTTTCAATTTTCCATCCAGAATGAAGGAAATATTTCATCACTTTCCCTTTCCCCTGCGTTTCTAAAACCAGGCACATACTGTAAGTATACAGCTTCTGAGAAGCAATTAGAGTTAATGGGATTAAAAATCTAATCACACTACTGCTCTTGGCTTGTATGTGCAGGACGGCATAGTAAAGCTTAGCATTGCAAATGCACAAAAATGAATTATTACACTAGTCCGTGGAAGGTCTCCATAGCCCTTGTTTTATCGGGCTCCCTCCAGGGGCAACTTTCATGGTTTGATCAGAGAAAATGGCTCAGATTTATTTCTTACAATAGGGACATTTGCACTTTCTTGCTTTTAAATTGCTTTTGATAAATGTTAAAGACGACAGTGCAAAAAGAAACAGGGGTACAACCAACACTAAAATACATTATAAAATAGCTCGAGTCCAGAGTGAAGACAATCCCCACAGAGACTCCCCACTTTCTTTCAGGAATGTTTCTAACTTTAAGAAGTTGAAAGATACAGAGATGTTACTGCCAAAGCATTATGGAAAGTGGAGCCATCACTGTAATACTCAGAGGGCCTGGGCTGAAGTCCTCCTGACCCTCTGTGACAAAAAGGGGATTGGAAGAGATGTCCTCTAAAATACTTTTTGCCATTGAAATTCCATGAGCATTTGATGTGAATGGAAGGCTGGTAATACACTTATCATGAAGATAACTTAATTTTTAAGGTACCAGAACAAGAAGATATACTTTGGAAGAGAAAGACATGACAAGAAGCAATTCCACCACGGAAAGACAGATGGCTTATTCATGATGTTTTCCTGCTCAATAAAATAAAAATGAATAATAATAATGATGGTGATGATAGTAATAACAATTTTAACACACACTGAGTACTTCCAACTCCATGGTCCTATCCTGAACATTTTCTATATATTCTCATTTAATTTCACAACTCTATTAGGCAGCTACTTTTTTTTTTTTTTTCACAAAAAAAGAAATTAAAAAAAGAAATTAAGGCATGAGATTGGTAATTCAACAAGGTAACATACTGTGCTGAGGCCAAGACTGGGTGGCTGTTAACTACCATGTATAAGTGAGAAGGTCTGCTTGAAAATCATCAATCTGATTTTGCTCATATGCAGAGAACTCTTAAATGCCCTTCATAAACAGTTAAAAGTCTATGCACAGAGAAAAACAAAACCTGCCCTCAGTTTCTTTTTCTTTAAATCTGAATGCTTTGCCATGCCATTGAGTCAGCTTTGTTATTGCTGTATATATATGTATTTAATTTATACAATTCCTCAAGCATTTTAATTTTATATCATTAAAATGGTATACCAGATGTATACCACAACTATCTGGTATACATCTAACCATCTTACCCAGAGTCAGCAGGTCTTGTCTGTCAGTGCATTGCTGGGGAACACCCAGACAGCAAATTGAAATTTATTATTATTTTAATGGAAGAAGAATACAACTTGCTAAGTTGCCTGTATTTTAAGAGCAAATATAAGCAACACTTAGATTTCAATATCACCAATCATATTGGATTCTTAAGATTTTCCCCCTTCATTAGCTTGTAATTATACTCAACTATCATCAACATTCGGTAAGGGAGCAATTCCAGCCAGCAAAGGACGTATCACAGGAAGTTCATAACACAGTTTCAAAAGGAAATCAGCTGTATATAATGCAGAATATTTACTGAAATCACATATTTTTTTTTTTTTTAAGATTTTATTTATTTACCTGATAGAGAGAAAGAGAGCATGACAGGGGAGAGGTTCAGAGGGAAACGCAGACTCTCTGCTGAGCAGGGAGCCTGTGGAGCCATATCTTACATAAAGTTAAGCTATAAAGCCATTGATTAATGTGAAAATCAGTTAAACAAGAAATTGTCCTAAAAGAGAACCTAAATCATTCGTATGGGTTTGTCTACATGGTTTGTTCAACACAGAACTGTCTCTTGATAGGGTCTATATATGCAAAATAGACCACAGTTCTTCCACTGAGCAGAAGATTCAACACTTCTACATTTAGGAATCATACTGTGTTAAAAAGAAAAAAAAGAAAAGTCCTACCCCCCCCATCTTGCAAACCATATATAAACTTGCAAGCAAAAAATATACAATTTATGCAGCATCCAGAAATTCCATAGAAACAAAGATAATTGTTAATGTTAAGCCCTAGGTTAGTCCATCTATTGAATCATAAATGTAAATTAATGTGTATTTGCCTAGGGAAATAGTATGAAATGAAACTTTTCAAGTTCTAACAACTAAAACAGCAATATAAAATGGAATAAAAAGATATTTTTACCTTAAATGTCGATGTTTGAAGGAAGTTAATTTAACCAAAGGACTAAGAAAAGGTAGATACAAATTTTGGGAGGACCATTTTCTACATTTTTTTCCTTATTCAATTTTAATGGAGAATGACTTTTCCAAATTGATATTTTTATTAAGAACATAAAATGTTAATATCCTTTGAACACCATTAAGGGAGCTCTTCAAATAAAGGGAGAAAATCAACAACATACGGTACTCAACAAAATGAAAATATATGCGATTAATGATACCTATCTTTGATCAAATATTATACGATATTCTGGCACAAGGCTTTTAAAGATAGGTAACACCGTATAAAAGCCTTAAAGTGAAATTACAAAATGCTCCATGTGCAAATATCATTAGTTGCCTATTCAATTCTATTCTAACCTCCTTTTTTCTTAATTAAGAGAATTCCAATTTCTAAAGAGTAATAATATAACTAGATTCAAAATAGACAAACATTGGCTCGACTGCTATGCAGCCAGAGCTGGTCATGTGATACATTTCTGGCCTTTGTGATAAAAGTGGGAGTCAATCTTCTAGGGAAGCTCTTTCAAAAAGGGTTGGAATCTGTATATATTCTGCCCTTGGCCCTTCCCTTTCTTTCTGCAGTGTCATGCTCCACATAGAGCAGCCATCTTGAAACCATGAAACAACGTAGGAGAACAAAAGCTACCTTGTAAGGATAGTTGACTTTATAAATAGACAGAGCCTGGGTTCCTGATAGCTATCTACCCTGGATTTCTTTTTTATGTGAAAAAAAAAAAAAAAAAGAAACAAAAACCAGAAGCAAAAAACACCTAGTATGTTTAAACCACTCTTTCTCAGGTTTTCTTGGGATTTGTTACTTGAATCTGAATGCAAATTTCAACTGATATAACAAATGATATGAAACACACACACACACACACACACCCCACAATGTAGGCAGTCCTTTGCTTTGCATAGTCTCAATATGAATATATTTTAGTTACTATAATTTAATTAAATGCTCACAAATATTTCACAATATTCACAGTGCAATGGATAAAATCCTGGAAGCTGAATCCTACTTAGAAAAAGGAGAATGACAATTTACTAAGGCATAGGAAAAAATGATCACTCCATATCATAAATTATATGGGTGTGAAGAAGATAATCACTATTCAAACTCTACTCGATAAGTTTTTTAGATATTGAGGCATATTTTGCATGTCATACGATTTTTCATGTGCATAATTCAGTAATTTTTCTCTTAGTAAATTCATTAAGCTGTATCATCATTACTATTCAAAGATTTAAGAACATCTCCTTCACCCCAATAAAATCCGTCATGTTCATTTACTGTTAATCTTGTTCTCCACTTCCACCCGAGGCAACCAATAATCTTTCTATCTCTATAGATTTGCCTTTTTTGGACATTTTATGTAAATGGAATTATACAATATATGGTCTCTAAACTTTTGCTTTCTTTCATTTAACATAGCGGTTTTTAGATTTATCCATTTTGTAACATGTTTCAGTAATTTATTTATTTTATTTATTTTATTTTTTATTGATTTTCAATTTTTTATTGCCAAATAATATTCCATTATGTCCACAATTTGTCTATACATTTACCAACTGATGGACATTAAAGTTGTTTCCAATTTTTGACTCTTATGAATAATACCAGTAAGAACATTTGTGCATTTTGATAAATTTTACAAAGATAGAAACACTTTAATTCTCAATATTTCTAGTGCTTTAAGTGATAGCTTACTAAACATATATATGTTTTATTAATTTTAAGTTTCCATATGCATTTATAATTGATAGGAAAGTTTTTAATATTTTGACAATAATTTTAGATTATGGTACATTTATAAATTTTCCCATTGATCATTAAGATCACTTTGTACATTTAGCTTAAATGTTTTTTTTTCTTTTAATGGTCTTTTATATGGTCCCACACTACCATGGAACGTGAAGCCAGCCTCTACACACATACATAAGATTAATAGGATTGCACAATATATTAGTTGTCTAGGATGATGGGCTTTTAAAGCACTTTTCTAATCTTAATATTACTAAAAAATAAAATATGAAAATTAATTATTGAGAGAAATTTTCTTTATATCTGAATATAGGGATATCATAGTGCTTTTAAACCTGTCAGCATAACAAAAATCACATTTTGCCTTTATAAAAATGAAGGCAAAATGAAGGAGAGAAAGACCAATTAACGATCACCATGCAAAAATTAGATAGAGGAAGGAAGGAAGGAAGGAAGGAAGGAAGGAAGGAAGGAAGGAGAACATTAGAAAGACTATAAGAATACCTTACTAATGTCCTGTAATAGAAAGAAGCTGTGGGTGGAATAAGGGTCTCTGGGGAGGTGGTGCACATTCTGAGTCCTCACTTCAGAATCTACTGGCTTCAGAGCTGATGGAACATTCTACTTCCTTTCCTAAGGCAAGGCCAGACTAATAAAATCTGACAGTGACAATTGTAATCTGTTGCTGCTACTTTAATTTAACCAAATAAAAAATTCAGACATGTTTCTATGCCTGGTCACATCATAGGAATACCCAGTAAGACTACATCTTCAAGACTTCTTCTAGATTTCTGTTGATATACTATTGAATTTTCTTTTAAAGAGGCAAGAGTCTTAACCTAAGCTCTGCAAGTGGCAATCTGATGTACACTGTGCATTTGCCATTGAGAGTATTGAACACAAGAGTGTCATTCTGCATGACAGAATGGAACACATTGCAGTATGGTCCCACAGTGCCCTAGCTGGCTGCAGACCCAGTAGGATATTGTAAGAAACAAAACAAAAAAATGTTAGTTCCTGTAAAATCTTGCATGTGTTGCTTGACATCGCTCTATCAACATGTGTAATCATGAAAATGTTTATGGGAATACTTAATTTTAGAGCTGAATTTGACATTATCTGTATCTATACAATATAACTGAGGTAGCCACAATGAAATCAAGAGCCTTTTTTTTAAAAATTTTTTTTTTTATAAACGTAATGAATTTTTATCCCCAGGTGTACAGGTCTGTGAATCGCCAGATTTACACACTTCACAGCACTCACCAAAGCACATACCCTCCCCAATGTCCATAATCCCACCACCCTCTCTGACCCCATTCCCCACTCAGTTTGTTTTGTGAGATTAAGAGTCACTTATGGTTTGTCTCCCTCCTGATCCCATCTTGTTTCATTTATTCTTTTCCTTCCCCCCAAACCCCCCTCAAGAGCTTTTCTTAATCATTTATTACGACACCTATACTGACTGTGAAGTTAGTTGAGAGTATAAAATTATAGTCCTTTTTAACAGTTGCTGAAACATTGCTATTGTCCTGAATTCAAATTTTATTTGAAATGAGACTTTAGAACCAAATTCATGGATAGTTTGAATAAAAAACACAGAGTAAAGTTGAATAAAATTGGCTCTTTTATATTTTAAAATATGATTAACTGATCAAAGTTGCTATAGCAAAAAGCTAAGCCTTTAGAAGACTAGTAACAATTTATTATTTAAGAATTCATGTGGGAATATTAATATTAATCACCAAAGAGAATTGGTGTTCGTGGTGATAAAAAGCTACTCTCTGGATGTGGAGAGGTGTGAAATTTGTATAATTCTAGACATGTTTGTCCTAATTGCAAAAATCCCAGAAGAATGGACTTTCTTATTTCTCCCTGGGGTATTCCTTCAATCTATTACTTTAAGAAGTTAAATACTGGCATGTTAAAAACCTCGGCACTTCAGATATTACCTAAATTGAAATGTGTTATAATGTGAATTTTGTTCATTTTTAAGTGAGTGAACATTAACAGTGCAAAGAGGTTTGGTTTGAAAGATAAGAGTTTTTAAAAGATAAGGGATTGGCAGGAAATGGAGACTTTATAAATGGTTTAGTGGTGTAGGCTTTTTGTAGAACAATGAATTGGAACAGCAAATAATTTTTGACTATTTTTAAAAATTATGTCTCCATAAAATTAGGTCTGGAAGCCCATATCTTTGACACTGTAGGTCCCATTCCAGAAACAGCTTAGGTTCAAAACCTCATTGTTCAAAGGAATAAAATGTTCAGGGAATAAAATGTTTAGGGCATAAAATTGTTCGGGAATAAAATGAACAAACTATAAAGTTTAACTTCTCAAATCAGCCCATCCATACCAAAAACATGTTTCAATTCAAGTTCTAGAGAACATAATCAACATTTCTATGTTTACGGGAGACATCGTTTCATAAAACCACTTTTTTTTTTTTTTTTTTTTTAATGAGACACAAGTTCCTCTCATATGTCTCTCTCTTTATAAAGAGGAAAGACTAAGGAGGACCTGGAGCTTGAAACACTCTGAGGGTTCAGGGAGGAAAGGAGGAGAGTGCCCCTGCAGTGCCCCTGTTCTGGGATCATGTGCTGAGATGACCCATTGTGGCAGCAGCTTCCAAAACACAGTCGAGGCGAGAATCCTTTATAAGTAACAATCCTTAGTAGGATCTCAACGACAACAATGGCAGTGCCTTTCATCTTTTAGTTTTTTCATTTAATCCTTACAGAGTCTGACAGGGTAGAAAGCATTAACTCCATTTTAGAAATAGTCCTAACTAAACTCTATGATGCGTTGTGCTATTTTATCTGCATAGGTGGTTGTCCATGATTTCTCCCATTCTTATGTTAAGTGTGACATTCCTCTTATCAAGAGGCCAAGTCTAGGGGCGCCTGGGTGGCTCAATGGGTTAAGCCTCTGCCTTCAGCTCGGGTCATGATCTCAGGGTCCTGAGATCGAGCCCTGCATCTGGCTCTCTGCTCGGCAGGGAGCCTGCTTTCCCCGCCCCCCCGCCTGCCTCTCTGCCTACTTGTGACTTCTCTCTCTCTCTCTCTCTCTCTCTCTGTGAAATAAAGACATTTTTAAAAATCTTAAAAAAAAAGGGGGCACCTGGGTGGCTTGGGGCACCTGGGTGGCTCAGTGGGTTAAAGCCACTGCCTTCGGCTCAGGTCATGGTCCCAGGGTCCTGGGATCAAGCCCCGAATCTGGCTCCCTGCTCGGCAGGGAGCCTGCTTCCTCCTGTCTCTCTATCTGCCTGCCTCTCTGCCTACTTGTAATCTGTCTGGCAAACAAATAAATAAAAAAATTTAAAAAAAATAAAAAATAAAAAATAAATAAATAAAAATCTTAAAAAAAAAAAAAATAAAGAGGCCAAATCTATTCCACTTTCCTTCAGTGACTTGCATTTACCAACTGAATGCAGCAGAGGTGAAGTTTGCCAGTTTAGGCTTAGCCCTTCTGCTTTTGACTCCTTGGAATACAGTTGTCATGTTGTTTGGAAGTCCAGGATATCCTCCAAGAGTGGGAAAAGCAGGATAAGAAATCACATGAGGGAGGGACAGTAGGAAAAAGAATAAGAGGGGCCATCTGACTGCCAGGAGGTGTGAGAGATGACTTCTGGGACCTTGCAGCGTGGTTCATCAGCAGCTGAATGCAGCTCCAGGTGTGATCCTAAGTGATATACTAGAGCAGAAGAATTGCCCAGTCAACCTCAGGATCAGGGTTTTATGCCATTAAATTTTGGGGTAGTTTTGTGATGCAGCAATAGAAAACTGAAAAATGTGCTTACACATTGGAAGGTCCCTATATCAGTTCATTTAATCCACACAATCCAATGGGGCAGGCAATGTTACTACTGTCCTCATAATATGGGTGAGGAAACCGAAGTACTGAAGATAAAGTGGTTTTCCTCATATTGCACTGCCAAGTGCCGGGACCTGAGAACCAAGCCGGATCCCACGATCACGCTCTGCCTCTCCTGTGAGCACAGAAAGAGGAAGGACATGAAGCAGCTCTCAGTGGGAGCAGATGTCAAGTCTGCGTGTGCCAAAGACTGTGGTCTTTTGGGGTGTGACAAGCAGTTCGGTGTAGCTGAAACTTAGAACTCATGGGTAAAATTTGCAGGAGATAAGAGTAGAAAGGTAGGTTGGAGCTACACTGAGAAAGGCACATTCATCATACTTTAACCTCTGGTCCAGTGATTCATAAACCTTAGTCAATAATAGAATTTTGTCTGATCCATGACAAAATGACAAAACAATACAAAAGTTAACACATTCATAGGTGATGTTTATCTTAACCCCCTTAAAAGGACTCTCCTTTCATTTGTAACAGTGTCCTTCCTGGTTAAAAAAAAACAAAAAACAACAAAAAAAAACAAACCACTTTATTTTGTAAAATAATGGGGAAAACAAAGTTACAGTTGTTTTCTTAATCTTATTACTTAGCCAGATTTTGTGTGTGTGTGTGTGTGTGTGTGTGTGTGTGTGTGTGTGTGTTTTGTTTTTCGGTTGCCCTGTGACATCTAAAAGCTAGAAGCCACAACTACAGAATGACAGACCTCCAGGAACTCTGGAAGGCTACCTGATAAGTTTGTCAAGGAATCAAACTTAATTAATTAGGACATTATGAATGCTTAAATACATGGATATTTGTGCTTAAAACTGTTTGTGTGGTAATAATTCACGGTTTTTAGTTATCTTCCATTCTCTACTCTTTCTTTTGTTGTTATATCCCTGTTTATTCATGCCTCTTTGGAGAATGTTTGGGACCAAAGAAAGGAGAGACAAAAAAAATCTAAGCATCATTTTTAGCTCTTCCTAGCATCCCTGGTTATACCAAGTGTGCTGCTGAGCGTATACAATTAATTACTTACTTATTGATCAAATGACCTTTTAAGGAGGGAGCTTTGTATTATCTGTACATTTTAATAATTACTGATATCACCGGCCTTGGAAATGACTGGACAGCTTCCACCATATACAACAGGAAGATACAATTGTATGGCTCTAAAATGCTTTAGAAAATCATTCCAAACTCAGCTAAACAAAAAGAATGGTGGCAACAAGATTTTATTTTAGCACTCAGTTTTAATTTATGAAATTCAATGATGGGCAGTAATTTAGAGAAATTGCTTGTAGTGTAAATCATGTTTTTTCTATCTTCAAATCAGTTGAAAAAATATTTTAATACAATTTAGATTTCCTTCTACAATAGCTCCCTGTAATTATGCTTCCACTAATTAAGGCTTTTATATTTTGGGTTTAATTCAGCCTTCAACCTATTTTCTATCATTTGGTTTTTTTTTTTTTTTTTTATCTGTGAGCTGTCAAAAGTAACAACTGTACTCTCATTTCTCCTTGTATAAAAGTCAGAAATTACTCCCAAGACCTTACCACAATTAAATACACAAATGGAAAGGCAGATATTATAATGGGAAGCAAATTAGTTTTTGCCTCAGTGACAACAAGTACTTGAGATTCTATGAAGATTTTTCAAATAGCAAAACAACCAGGGAGGGCACTTCAGTTACTGAATAAACAAATACTACATGCAGATATTCTAATCAAGAACACTGCCAAATGTTACCTTTAGCATTTGGCTTGCATTTCTAACTTAAATTATTGAATGTGGAGTAATATCTTGGAATTGTAAGGGACTGCTGGCCATCAGGTTTGTAAACTATTTGTAGGTAATTCAAACTATCATTTGTGCTGATGACATATCCTTTTATAACCAAATGTGAAGTCTGATATTCAGTTTCTACTCCTTCAAAGACATTAAGCTGGAAAAGATTAATAAAATGGAAAAGGGAAAAAAAAGCATGAATTTGAGACAAGACCATCCAGATTTTTAAAGTACACACTTCGGATGAAGTCATTTTATAGTTTTAAGGTCAGTGAAGAAACTGTAGAAATGCCATTGTTACAAATACAATGTAGAATACATTTTTATATGAAATTCAAAGAACTTTACATATGCTGGTGCATTGGTTCTGCAAACAATCTTGGGCAATCCTTGATTAATGACCTAGTCCTAGAATCATGAATATGTTTATTCTACTTGATGTAGCTTTAGTCATACTTGCTGTTCGACTAACATGAACCACAACCACAAATAAATTTAACCAAGTGGAAACATGGTTAATAAAATTTAATAGCATTAGGTGCAACATGGTATTGACATAGTGAAATAAAAGCAAGGTAATGAAGGAATGTCTCTAACAACAAAGTGAGTTAAAACAACAACAACAAAAAGAGAGTAAAACCCCCAGGCTGTAACTGCTGAGGCCCACCGTGTAACAGCAATTTAAAAGACTAAAATGAAGCCAAGCTTCAATAGTCAACCTTGACCAGTTAATTATTTGCCACATACAAGGTACCTTTAACTTCTATAACACTGTAAGGTACATTTCATGATTATATTCCTCATTTTAAGAATTAGGGGAAAAAGGCACAGAGAATGTGAGTAAGCTGGTTAAGTACACAGAGCTGGTGGGGGGAGATAGAATTTGCTCCAAAGCCTCTAATCTCATATTCTGTAAAATAATAGTGCATTTCAAAATTGAAAAGAAAGCAAACTGGTAAATCTTTGATTTGTTAATATCATGCTGAAGTACTTGCTAATAAACCTGTTTAACTCTCATCTAACTCTCTTGGAGAATGTAATTCTATTTTACTAACAAGGGCCCAGGTGTTTTTCATGTCTTTACAGTTTGAGATTAATCTGAAAACAAACTGATGAGGTATGCTTTTAGACGCGGAGCATCAGTAGGAAAAATAACTCCAAAAGTTTTAATTTTATTACCCGGCAGGATAATAACCAGTTTTGTATCTAACAATCTTTACACTGGTATTTCTTTCCTTGTTGGCTAAACAAAACTATGCTTTTCAAGTACTCTTGGAACCTGCTCTCTTGTCTTGCTATTGGTTTCCTAATTAATTAATTAGATGAATCTTTGATATATGGTCACTACTGATCTTTCTTTTCTTTTTTTTATAACTTTCTCTTGGCAGATCAGAGTAGGGAAAGTTTGAAATAAAGAGGCATCATGGTGTAGTAGTAAAAGTGTACAGATACTAGAATTAGAAAACCTGTGGAACAAGAACTGATAAGGCAAACGTGTAACTCCTCTGGGCCTCAATATCATTATCTATGAAATGAGGATAATAATTCTTAGCACATAAGAATTGTTGAAAGAATTATAAAGAATTACACTCCAGAGGTAGCAAAACTGTGGTTGGCCCATTCTCTAAAATTCTTAGCTCTTTTACCCTCATTTTTTACAGCTGAGATAGTCAGGTGAAACAATGTTCTGGCACCACACAATAATCTTTTAAACAGCACATTTAAATAAGGGTGTGTTGGGGCCCCCAGGGCAAAATTGAAAAAAAGTAAAAATAACAGAAAAGTAACCAAAATGAACATAAATGTCAAAATTAAATATGATAAAAATTAAAATATTTTTTCTTTTTGAAAATAAGATTCTGTTTTCTAGTATATGAAGAAATTTCATACTGAAGTAGAATTATTATATATTTTACATTTCAAGAAGTATTTAAATAAATGAGTTCATATTCCAAAACTGTCTTCCAAAGGATTTGTTTTAAAGTACTGTGTGTCAAACAGTTTTAGACTTTGATGAAAGCAAATGATTTTTTCCCATGGAAAATTCATAAATGCTGCCCATAAATCCCAGGCAAAGAACCCTTGTTTTAAGGGAACTATGAAAAATGAGGTGATAATTGTTGCCAAAAGCAGAAATGCTTTAGATGTCACCTATTTTATATTTTAAATTAATTTGACGTTGACATTTGACATTTGACATTTGGCTTTGAATATATCCATTCCTTTATCTATATCTATTTAATGACAGATTCTTGTTTTTAATAAAAAATATAAAATAATTGATATGGACCAATGGAAACAAGGTATCTAGCATACCCTTCAGCGTTACTAGATTCTGTGGGGAGGCTGTGTTTTCAACATTTTTGAGCTATTTTTCAACTTTATAAGTTGTCCAGAAGTGATAGCATTGAAAATGAAATTTTCCATAGAGATGCAAATTGTGTTCAGTGGAATCTGGTAATTGTTCTTTGAATATTGACCTGTTTTGCAGTTTTGCATATATTTGTAAATTAACTTAAGTACTTTTTAATCTATTAATATGTGGTACTTTGAATTCTTCTTTGCACTTGTTGAAATTTCTTATTGATTCCCTCTTCAATTAATGAGTTCAATAAAATCTTTGGCACACATACTTTTGTATTTGTATGAAAATCATGATCTTTACCCTTTCTGGAAAGTCATTCCTTATCTATCAATCTATGTCCATAAATATTTATGAGTCTGTATATTTAAAAACTTCCCAAATCTTTGGGATTCTTGTCTAGGTGAACTACAAAATGATTTGTCTTAGTGGCCGAAGGTGCTCTTAGAACTTACATCCAAACACTAAGGCCAAGTCCTCATTTTCAATATTAGTCTTTACTTGAACAGTGCAGACTATTCTAAGTTCAACCACAATAATCAAGAAATTTTGTTCTTAGTTCGAGATCTTTCATTTGAAAAAACACAAATATATTTATTTTTTAAGATTTATTTTATTTTATTTTATTATTTATTTATTTATTTTTTTGAAAGAGACAGTGAGAGAGGGAAACACAAGCAGGGAGAGTGGGAGAGGGAGCAGGGAGCCTGACAATGCAGGGCTCGATCCCAAGACCCTGGGATCATGACCTGAGCTGAAGGCAGATGCTTAACAACTGAGCCACCCAGGTGCCCCAAAACACAAATATATTTAATAGCTCTAGAAATTGTTAATTATCATTTAACAATTGATAATTCATCCTGTGAGCCAAGAGAGGATGAAGAGTTTCTCATTGTGGGAGATCTGACAGAAATCTTTGAAAAGGTAACCAAAGTTTAAATAGCTACATTTGTTTTAAGGTGATATGGGCAAATGAAATTCACTGGGTGGTGACAAAATTCACTTTTTTCCTGACCTGTTTGGGTACTGTGGTGCCATGTTAAGTCCTGCAGAGGCTCTACACCCTCTTACTTTTGGAGAACTTACCCTCTTTATACCAAACCTACTAAAATCCACCTGAATATAAGTTGATTTGGGTTACCAATATCTTTTCAATATATTACTTTTATAAACATTTAATTAGATATTTACATATTTTGGGTTTCTTTTTTTCCCAGCCATTATTTTTTAACCTCTTAGAACTTTTAACCAACCTTAAGAAATTCATAGATCCTGAACCATGTACCTAGAGTAACAAATTCTTAAAATGTCCTTTAATGGATTTGGAAATCCACATCAGATACAGAGTCCTATCTTTACACTTTCTTATAAAAACAGAGCAAAACCACTTACCTTGTGTCAGTGGGAGCTTGAGGGGAATGTGGAGGTGTTTTGCTTTTGTCTGTTCAGTAGGCTGTTCAGTTCTCCTGCCTTGGGAAACTTGCTTCACTTCAAATTATGGAAGTGAGTGGATGACCCAACTCCAAACAGTCTTTTATCACCTGGTGTCAGTAATATAAGCCTGCTGGAGGTCAGAGTCTTTGCTAGATTGAAAGGCCAGTATAAGTAGAAGGGGATATAATCAACATAATGACAGAAGCAGAAATAGGCAGAGTTGACTGGATGAAGCACAGGAGCCCTGCTGTCAGGTATTTCCTTGGCAGCAGCTCCCACGTTTCCCAGGATCTACCTCAGGACCCAACAGCATTTGAGTCATCCTAGTCTGATGACTCAAGACGTGTTCTCTGCAGCCCAGGTGGCATGCAATCAAATCCCAGCTCTGCTACTTATTACCTGTTATGTCCCCATTCACTAATGTCTCTATGGCTTGATTTCTTCAACACTGAAAGGATTATGATGATGATGATGCTGAGGAGGAGGACCTAGGTCATAGGGATTTTATAAAAATAAAATGAGATAATACATAAAGTGTTTATACTTCTCCAAAGAAGATATACAAATGGCTAATAGACACATGAAAAAATGTTCATCATCACTAACCCTCAAGGAAATACAAATTAAAGCCACAATGAAATGCCACCTTACTCTAGTTAGAATGGTAAAAAATTAACAAGACAGGAAACAACAAGTGTTGGCAAGGATGTGGAAAAATGGGAACTCTCTTACACTGTTGGTGGGAATGCAAGCTAGTACAGCCACTCTGGAAAACAGCATGGAGTTTCCTCGAGATGTTAAAAATAGAGCTACGCTATGATCCAGCAATTGCACTAGTAGGTATTTACCCCAAAGATACAAACGCAGTGAAAAGAAGGGACACATGGTCCCCAATGTTCACAGCAGCAATGTCCACAATAGCCAAACTATGGAAGGAGGTGAGATGCCCTTCGACAGATGAATGGATAAAGATATAGTATATATCTACAATGGAATATTACTCAGCCATTAGAAAGGATGAATGCCCACCATTTGCATTAACATGGATGGAACTGGAAGAGATTATGCTAAGTGAAATAAGTCAAACAAAGAAAGACAATTATCATATGGTTTCATTCATACATGCAACATAAGAAATAGGAAGGAGGACCATAGGGGATGTGAGGGAAAGCTGAATGGGAAGGAATCAGAGAGGGAGACAAACCATGAGAGACTCTGGACTCAGGGAACCAAAGTGAGGGTTTATTTTTGCTTTTGTTTCCCTCACTTTAGGAGACATATCTAGTGTTAATACTATTTGTGATCCCCATTATATAAATAAATACATTGTTTTTCTTAAGCTATTTCTTAAGTTAGGCTCCTATAACGTGCAATTGATATAGCCATGATTATTAAAGGCACCTCTTGGTCCCTCCTCTCCTATGACATAGATATTAACTCCCACAATCTCTCCTAAAAAGCATCTCTTTCTGAGAAGGAATGCAGCATAGTGACTATCCCAGATTTCAGAATGGCTATGGTGTCAAATAAACAAATACACACATACACATTTTTTTTTTAAGTTTTTTGTTCGTTTGTTTTTGATAAAGAGAGACAGCAAGAGAAGGAACACAAGCAGGGGGAGTGGTAGAGGAAGAAGCAGGCTTACTGCTGAGCAAGGAGCCCAAAGCAGGGCTAGATCCCAGGACCCTGGGATCAAGACCTGAATGGAAGGCAGATGCTTAACCGAATGAGTCACCCAGGTGACCCAAAAATACATAAACTCTAAATAAAATAATCATTAATGGGATACATTAATATGAACTAAGAGAGAAAATAAGGCATACTGAGATAAACTATAAGATTCCAGTAAAGAAAATGTAAGCATTAAAATGTGGTTTAAAAAAACTATTAGGTTTCATGCCAACCTTAATTGTACCAATTATTCAATTTTTTGTTGGAAAAAAATTCAAAGGGTCAAAGAGAAAAGGATGCCATTATCCATATTTCACTTCTCATTACTTCCAATTTTACCTAATTATATGCACCAAGGCATTTAGTGTGTAAGGATTCCTGCTCAGGAGTTTTTCTAAACTGGAAATAATTGAACTGGACATGAAATCAAGCCCTGGATGGAACAAAAATCTCTACTCTAGAGGAAAATCACCTTGGTAGAAAAACCCAGGCTGAAAATCACATCAATGACCCAGCTCTTCTCTTGGAGTATCAGGAGAAAGGGTGAAAAGAAAGAGATGAAAATGAAAGGCTTTCAAAAATTCTAATTTGAATTGCTTCCTTATAGGACATACATCATTTTGGTAGACCTGCAGAGGGCCAGTCATACACCTACCATCAGCCAGTCACTGTGACATAGGACAACCGACTGAGTCACCTGCCCCAATCCTGAAGTAGGGTGGTATTCTACACACCTTAACATGAACGGAAATAGAAGGATGTTGTTTGCTGTAAGAAGTCAAGAGTATATAGGATAGATGGTTACATCTGGTCACATGTTAAAAACAATCCAAAAAGGTCCACTTTTATAAAGAATCAATATTTCTGCCTGATCCTATGAAGGAAGTAATATTTCTAAGTAGGCTTTAAAGTGAGACCAAAGGAATTCTCTGATCAAAGCAAAGACAGAGTAAAGAGAGAGCCAGAACCATTTCATGACAGCCACCTCTGAGTGTTCTCTTAATTTTTCATGTATTGAGTTACTATATTTAAAATTAAAAATAAATTATGTAACATTTGAATTATCTTTCCTTTACCTTTTAAAATAAATTAGGAGAAAATGATACAAATATATAGGAATTACAATAGTCCTATGGTAATGATATATAGTTGGTTATTTACTTGTCACTTTTTCTCCTGTGAATCCTGAAGAAAAAATGTTTTCGTTCTGAATAACAAAGAAAACAATGTTTCTCATAGAAATGTTTCAGTTAAAAATATTTAATTGTTCTGATAGCCATCTATTCGTATTTGATGGGTGTTGAATTCACATTTAATAAAAGCAGATTTAAGTTAATTCATCTTTCCTTAGATATTATTCCAAATGATTCACATATATTTTGATGTTTTTTCTTACCAACACAAGAGATGCTATTTGAAAATTTCAATTTAATTGGTAATATTTTGATCCTGTTAATTATTTTTAACACTTATGTCAGCAATTTGGTTGATGCTCTAGAGCTTAACATTCAAAACAGTCCCTCTTCAAGCATTTATTTTGCATTTTAAAAATACCTGACACTGATACATCTTTTCTAATGAGAGGCTGTGAAAAGCAGAACTTTTCAATAGAAAGACTTGTTTTGAAAATAATAATTTTAACATTTCCTGCCTCCTCTTAGGAATTGTTTATCAGTACCGGTTTATGAAATATGCATAATCACAATGGTCTTTAAATAATACATAGAATTTGATGCTTGTGGCTATATCCAATATTTTTATGGAAAGAGCATAACAAACAATCTTGGACTTGGCAGTTTATTTGAGTGCTGGCTCTACCACTTACTAGATGCATGTCCTTGGACTGACTATAATTGCAAAGGGCATCATTTTGCTTATATAGAAGATGGAAAGAATAATATCAAGCAATGCATTTTAATGTCTACAAAAGTTTTTCACAGAAATAAAGTGAGATAATATCTGTGAAAGTATGCTGTTTATCTTCAAGGTCTATACAAATTGAAGGTTATATTATTGCAAGGGTCTTTGCATGACTCCTAAAGTTATGTTTCTCCAAGAATTCCAAAATGCAATCGGGTCAATGGGCTTTTAAAGCTTGAACTGGGTCATGATGGTTTCATGTAGAATGGAAATGACAGTAAGAGGGATTTGGCTCTGCCACCTCCATGGGGCTTTCTGGCAACTTCAGAAGTTTTGCTGGGGCATGGGTGCTTATAGAGTCTTATAGTAGCATTGGTTGCCTCATTTGCTGACGTAGTTACAGCAAGGTGAGGAAGGTAGTGCATACTAACCACTGAAGACAATAAATACATTCTTTTTGGAAAATTTCAGAATTAACTAGCAGGAACTTGAAGTGCTAGAAATCCAGAAACAACAGAGAGCACAACCAGAGAAATATATCTTATTATTGTCCCTTTATTATTATATAATATATAATATGTGATATTATATATTATTATATCTTTATCATAAGGTTAGTGTCATGTAATTAGTGGACTTCCTGCAAAGATTGGTATCAGCAGGAAATAATATTTGGAGAATTTTCTATTCAAAGGAAAATATATAATTGTCCTGAAATAACCTAATGTGTTTTCATGATTTCCTCTTTTATAGAATATTTTTTCTGATGATCATTTCTTTTTCAGATACTTTTTACTTTGGGATACAAGATATACATGCAGAAATTTTTTAAAAAGATAGAGGGGCATAAAGAATAATATAAAAATCTCTAAAAAATTGCCATTGTTAGCATTTTGATTCTCTTCTCTATAATCCACCTATCTGTCTAGCAATCTGTATTTCTATCTGTCATTTATATATTTATCTATTGGCTTAATAAATTTTGTATAGCTAAAAATATATTTTAGATATGATTTTTGACACCGTACTTTCTTCTTATAGTATTATATAATCACTTCTTATAGTATTATAGTATTCTTATAGTATTATATAATCACTATTTCCCCACATCATAGATTCATTTCCTGGAATCCATAGTTGCTGCTACCATCAATAGATATTTCTTAACATCTCACTTACTTCAATAGATAGATTAGGCAGAGAGAAAATAAATAAGGAAAATTCAGCCTTAAATGACCCATCAGACCAGATGGACTTAGCATGTCTTTCTAGAACGCTTACCATCCGAAAGCAATAGAATACACAATCTTCTTAAGTACACATGGAATATTTTCTGAGATAGATCACATGTTAGGTCACAAAAGAAGTCTTATTAAATTTAAGAGGTATAAATTCATATCAAGCATATCTATGACCACAATGGCATGAAGTTATAAATTAATTACATGAAGAAAACTGGAAATTTCTCACTCATTCCAAAGTGTCTCTTTTTGAACAGGAAGGTTCTGAGCTAATACAACGTTATTTGTAATGTCTGGAGTGGAAGAAAAGAGAGTAGCAGTAGTATTAGAAAACCAGAAGAACTTCTACAGAAATTTTGGAGAATCATCATTTTAGAGATATGGAAACTGACATCTGAAAGTTAAAATGAATTGCTAATATCATCAATAAGTCATATTAGTGTTAGTCAAAAAGTGCATCAGATACTATTTTTCCAACTTTCTAATTCAAATGGATTTATACAAACAAGAAAATAATACATACAAGGTTACCTTACGGAATCAAGTGTCTTTCCCTCAAAATGATTTCAATATTGACATGTATCAACCATTAAACTGCTCCTGCAACAATTTATTGCTTATCTATTATGTACCTTCCATGAACTTACTGAAATATATGCTATAAATAGAAATCCAAGACATCTGCAATTGACTTTCATTCTCAGTAGTAATATAATATTTGCAAGGACAATAAAAAAGAAAAGCTCTTTTGTGATCAATAACCTGTTTCAGGAGGGTTGCTTATTATGTGTGAGGGAGGAAGGGGATCTCGCCAGCTAAATGCCAGATTTGAGACCAGTGGTAAATGGCGTGTTTGATGTTGTGGTCAGAAGATTGCCCGCACTTCTGAAATATGCCATAGGAGAAATTGATGGGAACCATTATGCAACCAAAATAAGTGGAAGCACCTTACATTAATCATAATCTAGATCTTACCCACATTGCTGATATCATCCAGATCTCCAAAATATCCATTAGCAACACACACAAAACATAGTATCTAGTATAGCAGCTTGGAAACAATGTTCTGAAGAATGAAGAACTTGGATCTGAAGGAAAATATGTCCTTGGGATATTCAATCTTAGCTATACATTGTCATCATTTGAGCATTGTTAAATAAGAATAATTCTCAATAATAATATCCCAACAACTAATTATTCTAATTTAATTTGATCTTGAGAGAGGACTAGATATTTCTACATACTTAAAAATTTTCAGAGTGCCTAGGTGGCACAGTCAGTTAAGTTGTGATCTCAGGGTGGGATTGGGTTGCACCTCACTCAGCGCAGTCTGTTTAAGACGTTTTTCCCCCTCTCCGTCTGCCCTTTCTCCTTGAACCCTCTCTCTTTCTCTCTCTCAAATAAATAAATAAATAAATAAATCTTAAAAACTGTCCTATGCCGGAACACCTGGGTGGCTCAGTGGGTTAAAGCCTCTGCCTTCAGCTCAGGTCATGATCTCAGGGTCCTGGGATTGAGCCCCGAATCAGGCTCTCTGCTCAGCAGGGAGCCGGCTTCCCTTCCTCATTCTCTGCCTGCCTCTCTGCCTACTTGTGATCTCTGTCAAATAAATAAATAAAATCTAAAACAAAACAAAAACTGTCCTATGCCAACACTGAGAATCACTTATTCATTTGAGAAGAATGAATACAGATTTTTAAATAACTAAGGAAATCATCTGAAGTATGAAACCAAATGAAAGAGAAGAACCAATGAAATACATATTCCAAAATGTCTAAAACACCATTTCTTTCTAAAAATCAGTATGAACAGAAGAAATTAAATACAAAGATGTAATGACAAATTTTGATTTAAAAACTGTCAAATAGGGGCACCTGGGTGGCTCAGTGGATTAAAGCTCTGCTTTTAGCTCTGGTCATGATCCTAGGGCCCTGGGATGGAGCCCCGCATGGGGCTCTCTGCTCAGCAGGGAGCCTGCTTCCTCCTCTCTCTCTCTCTGTCTGCCTCTCTGCCTACTTGTGATCTCTCTCTCTGTCAAATAAATAAATATGATCTTTTTTAAAAAGAACTAGTCAAATATACAATAAAACAATGAAAAAAACACAAAACAGCACTGGTTTCAAGGAAGAAGTAGGCAGAAATATTCCTCAATAGTATTTTGACAATACTACAATAACCATAAGCTAATAATACTATAGTAAAATACTATAAAGATTCAGTCACAATAATACTCCAAATAATACTGCAATCCCCAATAATGGACACCTGTCAATCTAAAAAAAGAATTAAATAGGGGCTACTTAAGTTTTTGACTTGTTTTTCAAAGGTATCATAAAAAAGTAAAATTTAAATTTAGGAGATAATCTTTGTATGCCAGAATTCTTATCAATGTGACTGGAATTCCAGGGTGTTGAGAATAGCAAATAAACATGGAAAGATCCCAAAATACTATATACTAAGGACCTCACTTCTCAAGAAGATATATTCTAGTGGTAAATATGTCTTACCTAGTCTAATTATAGACTTATAGAGCAGTGGTTCCCAAATGTTAGCACACATCAGAATTTGCTGGAGTGTTTGTTGTAACACATTGCCTACCCCACCCCAGAGTTCCTGATTTAGTAGGCCATGGAGAGGGTTCCCCCATTTTGCATTTCTAATAAGTACATATGTGATGTTGAAACTGCTGACGGGGGTACCACTCTTTGAGAATCACTGATACAGAGTATTTACATAGGTCTTATGGTTATCCCTAGTATTTGAGAACTAGGGCAAAATTTTTCACTGTCTATTACACTGAATAGTAGAAATTCTAAGGAACTTCCACAATATTAATTCCACACTGTTAAGGAATTCGTGGTGAGATAATAAAATAGCCCAACGGTGACATTTGCTTTGGACATTTACTTCATGCTAGCCATCCCAAGAAACCCCTCTTCATGAAGAGACCTACTGAGCATAACCACATTTGGCTGGAAGATGAAAGGTGTGGAATGTTCACCACCATTCTATCCCATCAGCTGTTTCTATTTTTCATGTAAATAGGATGTTTGAGTTAAACACTTTGGGGAAGCAAAGGTTTCAAAAGGTCTTTTAATTCCATGAGGGAACTGGGACCAAGAACATCTAAATTTTTAAATGATGGCAAGTAATCTTATGTTAACTTCTCTCACAGCGATGTTCCCTTCTCTGGGATTGGTTCCACGTTACAGGAATGCATTCCCGATAGCCATACTTTTATTTGGCTCTTCCCCTTGCTAAATTTTAAATGCAGTGGATATTTAATCAAAGCCAGACCAGGAGATATTTTCTAGAATTTTAAGTGGAACTAGGAATCAGTATTGCTTTGTGGAAGATGTTATAAAATATAAAACTCAGCTGCTGAGTAAAGGAGGTTGTTTCCCAGCATGAGGATCGTGATGAACGGGATAGATGTCATATTCACCAGCATGTGGTGGAAGACGGTTCACACTCATAAAGAATTGAACCATTACTGGGAAGGAAAAATATATGGCTAGAAAAGGAGAGAAAATGAGCGAGAAGAAGACCTGGCAGAGTTCGGCGATCTCTTTAGAGTAGCTTAGGATGTTCAACTGCATACTTTGCCATCCTATTAGCTGATGGTTTAACTTTTCTCTGTGTACCAAGTTTGCTTACTTTTTTTTGAGTTAGTTGTTATTAACTGCAATTTAATTTGAGACTCTTCTCGCTATTAAGCTTAAGTCAAGAGGATGCTGCTTGAAAAAAGAAAGCCATTGAAGTTAGGGACTCTTAGGGACTCTTAGGGACAGTGAGAAAAAGAAAGGTAACAGAATAAGGATAAATGGAGTAGTTAGATGTGTATTCTTATTCCCACCATCTAGGAATCTTGTGGGTGAATATAAGATATGTGAAGAAAAACCCAAGGGCAGAAAACCCTTTCTTGATTGATATTTAAAGACTTCAGAGAATACTTTTATGGAGTGCATTGTGTAACAACTTGATGCACATCAAACAAATTAAGGAGCAGGACAGCATGGCCGGGAACAGAAGGCTGTGGCTAGCACTCCTGAACTTCTCTTCATTCCAATGGGATATAGGTATTTAATTGAAAGCCAGTGAAATTACCCACTGTGCCTACTGCAATGGGAAAAACATGACCCTTTCATAGATACTGGGGTTCTGGCTCTAGAGTCTCAAGGAAAGGGACTCAGGTATCTGTGAACAATACAATCTGAGGGGTAAGGTGGGCTCAGGAAGAGAGGTGGTTATTGGCTCCCCTGAGCACTGTTTTAGCCAAGACTATGAAGTGCAAAGTGGCCAAGAAGAGTGCATAGCATCAGAGGCCAGCAGGCCACCCTTCAGTCAGAGAAAATGGGCTGTTTCCCTGGAGAACAGAGAAGCAAGCACAACAAATTCTTCCTTTCCCTCTAGAGCAGACATGATCTTGAAAAGAAGTTGAGAAAGGAAATTAAGGATTATAAAATGAGAGCACAGAGGGGCAGAATTTTATTCTCCAGAGAGACACTGCTTATATTATTAAAGCAGGATAAGTTTTAACAAACAGATCTAAAATTAAGTTGTCTTATCCTTGGCCTACCTTTCTTCCCAACAACCAGCAGAGAGAGATTTGGGATAAGAACTATACCAGTTCTAGAGATTTAAAGGGGTTACATTTTTCTCTGTATATCTAAATGCAAAGTGATCAGAAATCTAATTGTTATTGTTTTGTTCCTAACTAATGTGATAATTTATAATAAGCTCCAAATGATCTTTAGTATTGTTTAATTTAAAACACAGATTGTTATGATAATCCAATTAATCCTTTTGTGTAAGGCTCAGTCTCCTCTGGATAAGATGCTCAGTTTCATTACCTTCCTCTTCTCTCCTTCACTTTGATGGTATTAAGTGTACAGGGAAGGAGTGTCTCACAAAATCTCCTTTCAGAGCAGAGCCCTTAAGCATGATATGCCTTAGCTACTCTGGCCACTGGGCCAGGTCCCCTGACCATCTGGAGCTGATGTCATCCAAATTCATGTTTTTCTCAAGAGCTCAGTGATGCTTGTAGCTGATGACACTTGACTTTGGCTCCCTATACCTCCCTCTGTGACTTCATGCCATCTTCTCTCCACATTTTTGCATCCTATCTTTTCCTTTCTTCTTTCCAACATCACCTGAGTCTGGGAAATGAGAAATATTTCTTAGACTTCTCCTATTTTATAGATTTCTACTCTATAGCAATACACCCATGGCTTTTCTGCAGTAGAGAGAAGGAATATCTTCTCTGTAATATGAGAGAACACTTTGGGGGTAGTTCTTCTAGACTTGGACCTTGATATACTAAGGGCAGAGTTAAATTTTTTTTCTACAAATTCTTTTCAAGAGTTCCAACTTTGAATGTCAGAAGGGGTATTTTTAGAAAGCCATTCTTTAACCTTCTTTAGAATTTCTAATTTCCTCTATAGCTAGATGAAAGCTAGGGTCCATCTAGTGAAAAGATAATATATTAGAAAAGATAAAAATAAAAAGCACATGTATAGTTTGAAATGTGATCTTTATTTTATTATTAAGGTAGCTAAAATAATGGACCCCAAGTCCATGTGCTAATCCTTAGAACCTGTGAATATGTTAGGCTACAGGGCAGAGGGAAATCAAGGTTGCAGATGGAATTAAGGTTGCTAAACAGATGATCTTAAAATAGAGAGAGTATCTTGGGGAATTTGGGTGTCCCAATGTAATCAAGAATTCTTAAAAGTGGAAAGGTGGACAGAAGAGGTCAGATTGATACTACCCGATAAAGATTCCGCCCGCTATTGTTGGCTTTAAAGATAGAGGAAAGGGCCATGGGCCTAGTAATAAAGGCTGCTTCTAGAGGCTGAAAAAGGCAAAGAAACTCCACTAAAGCCTCTAATAAGGAATGTAATCTTGCCAATACTGATTTTATCCCAGTAAGACTCATATAGGACTTCTGACTTCTAGAATTATAAGATAATTTTTTTATTAAGACAATAATTCTAAGGTAATTTGTTAGAACAGCAATAAAAAACTAATGCCATTATTTAATAATTTTTTAAAATTTATTTGACAGACAGAGATCACAAGTAGGCAGAGAGAAAGAGAGGAAGAAGCAGGCTTCCTGCTGAGCAGGGAGCCCGATGTGGGACTCGATCCCAGGATCCTGAGATGACGAAGGCATGAGCCGAAGGCAGAAGCCTAACCCACTGAGCCACCCAGGCACCCGAAACTAATGCCATTATTGAAACTGGAAACTGGTTTGATAAACCTAAAATGAGGCTCATAATTTCTTTTTTTAATTAATTAATTATTTATTATTATTATTATTTTATAAACATATAATGTATTTTTATCCCCAGGGGTACAGGTCTGTGAATCACCAGGTTTACACACTTCACAGCACTCACCATAGCACATAACCTCCCCAATGTCCATAACCCCACCCACCTCTTCCGACCCCCCTCCCCCCAGCAACCCTCAGTTTGTTTTGTGAGATTAAGAAGCACTTATGGTTTGTCTCCCTCCCAATCCCATCTTGTTTCATTTATTCTTCTCCTACCCTCCAAACCACCCATGTTGCATCTCCACTTCCTCATATCAGGGAGATAATTTGATAGTTGTCTTTCTCTGATTGACTTACTTCACTAAGCATGATACCCTCTAGTTCCATCCATGTCGTCGCAAATGGCAAGATTTTATTTCTTTTGATGGATGCATAGTATTCCATTGTGTATATATACCATATCTTCTTGATCCATTCACTGTTGATGGACATCTAGGTTCTTTCCATAGTTTGGCTATTGTAGACATTGCTGCTATAAACATTTGGGTGCATGTGCATGTACCCTACACTTGTATCTTTAGGGTAAATACCCAGTAGTGCAATTGCTGGGTCATAGGTAAGCTCTATTTTCAACTTTCTGAGGAACCACCATGCTGTTTTCCAGAGTGGCTACACCAGCTTGCAGAGGGTTCCCCTTTCTCTACATCCTCGCCAGCATCTGTAACTTCCTGACTTGTTAATTTTAGCCATTCTGACTGGTGTGAGGTGATATCTCATTGTGGTTTTGATTTGTATTTCCCTGATGCCGAGAGATGTGGAGCACTTTTTCATGTGTCTGTTGGCCATCTGGATGTTTTCTTTGGAGAAATGTCTGTTCATGTCTTCTGCCCATTTCTAGATTGGATTATTTGTTCTTTGGGTGTTGAGTTTGCTAAGTTCTTTATAGATTTTGGACACTAGCCCATTATCTGATATGTCATTTGCAAATATCTTCTCCCATTCTGTGAGCTGTCTTTTGGTTAACTGTTTCCTTTGCTGTGCAAAAGCTTTAGATCTTGATGAAACCCCAATAGGTCGTTTTTGCCCTTGCTTCCCTTGCCTTTGGCGATGTTCCTAGGAAGAAGTTGCTGCGGCTGAGGTCGAAGAGGTTGCTGCCTGTGTTCTCCTCAAGGATTTTGATGGATTCCTTTCTCACATTGAGGTCCTTCATCCATTTTGAGTCTCTTTTCATGTGTGGTGAAAGGAAATGGTCCAATTTCATTTTTCTGCATGTGGCTGTCCAATTTTCCCAATACCATTTATTGAAGAGGCTGTCTTTTTTCCATTGGACATTCTTTCCTGCTTTGTCAAAGATTAGTTGAACATAGAGTTGTGGGTCTATTTCTGGGCTCTCTATTCTGTTCCATTGATCTATGTGTCTGTTTTTGTGCCATTACAATGTTGTCTTGATGATGACAAATTTGCAACAGAACTTGAAATCCAGAATTGTGATGCCACCAACTTTGGCTTTCTTTTTCAATATTTCTTTGGCTTTCTTTTTCAATATTCCTTTGGCTATTCAAGGTCTTTTCTGGTTCCATATAAATTTTAGGATTATTTGTTCCATTTCTTTGAAAAAAATGGGTGGGATTTTGATAGGAATTGCATTAAATGTGTAGACTGCTTTAGGTAGCATAGACATTTGCACAATATTTGTTCTTCCAATCCAGGAGCATGGAACATTTTTCCATTTCTTTGTGTGTTCCTCAATTACTTTCATGAGTACTTTATAGTTTTCGGAGTATAGATTCTTAGCCTCTTTGGTTAGGTTTATCCCTAGGTATCTTATAGTTTTGGGTGCAATTGTAAATGGGATTGACTCCTTAATTTCTCTTTCTTCTGTATTGTTGTTGGTGTAGAGAAATGCAACTGATTTCTGTGCATTGATTATATATCCTGACACTTTACTAAATTCCTGTACAAGTTCTAGCAGTTTTGGAGTGGAGTCTTTTGGGTTTTCCACATATAGTATCATATCATCTGCAAAGAGTGATAGTTTGACTTCTTTGCCAATTTGGATGCCTTTAATTTCCTTTTGTTGTCTGATTGTTGAGGCTAGGACTTCTAGAACTATGTTGAATAGCAATGGTGACAATGGATATCCCTGCCATGTTCCTGACCTTAGTGGAAAACCTTTCAGTTTTTCTTCATTGAGGATGGTATTTATGGTGGGTTTTTCATAAATGGCTTTGATAATATTGAGGTATGTGCCCTCTCTCCCTACACTTTGAAGAGTTTTGATCAGGAAGGGATGCTCTACTTTGTCAAATGCTTTTTCAGCATCTATTGAGAGTATCATATGGCTCTTGTTCTTTCTTTTATTAATGTGTTGTATCACATTGGTTGATTTACAGATTCTGAACCAACCTTGTAGCCCTGGAATAAATCCCACTTGGTCGTGGTGAATAATCCTTTTAATGTGCTGTTGAATCCTATTGGCTAGAATCTTATTGGTGAGAATTTTCGCATCTGTGTTCATCAAGGATATTGGTCTGTAGTTCTCTTTTTTGATGGGATCCTTGCCTGGTTTTGGGATCAAGGTGATGCTGGCCTCATAAAATGAGTTTGGAAGTTTTCCTTCCATTTCTATTTTTTGGAACAGTTTCAGGAGAATAGGAATTAGTTCTTTAAATGTTTGGTAGAATTCTCCTGGGAATCCATCTGGCCGTGGGCTTTTGTTTGTTTGGAGATTTTTGATGACTGTTTCAATCTTCTTACTGGTTATGGGTCTGTTCAGGTTTTCTATTTCTTCCTGGTTCAGTTGTTGTAGTTTATATGTCTCTAGGGATGCATCCATTTCTTTCTGATTGTCAAATTTGTTGGCGTAGAGTTGCTCATAGTATGTTCTTATAGTGGTCTGTATTTCTTTGGTGTTAGTTGTGATCTCTCCTCTTTCATTCATGATTTTATTTATTTGGGTCCTTTCTCTTTTCTTTTTGATAAGTCTGGCCAGGGGTTTATCAATCTTATTAATTCTTTCAAAGAACCAGCTCCTAGTTTCATGGATTTGTTCTATTGTTTTTTTTTTTTTTTTTTTTGGTTTCTATTTTATTGATTTCTGTTCTGATTTTTATTATTTCTCTTCTCTTATCCTGCTGGGTTTAGGCTTTCTTTGCTATTCTTTCTCCAGCTCCTTTAGGTGTAGGGTTAGATGATGTACTAGACACCTTTCTTTTTTCTTGAGAAAGGCTTGTACCACTATATATTTTCCTCTCAGGACCGCCTTTGCTGTGTCCCACAGATTTTGAACTGTTGTATTTTCATTATCATGTGTTTCCATGAATTTTTCAATTCTTCTTTAATTTCTTGGTTGACCCATTCAATCTTTAGAAGAATGCTGTTTAGTCTCCGTGTATTTGGGTTCTTTCCAAATTTCCTCTTGTTATTGGGTTCTAGCTTCAGAGCATTGTGGTCTGAAAATACATAGGGAATGATCCCAATCTTTTCATACCAGTTGAGACCTGAGTTAGGACCCAGGATGTGATCTATTCTGGAGAATGTTCCATATGCACCAGAAAAGAATGTGTATTCTGTTGCTTTGGGATGGAATGTTCTGAATATATCTATGATGTCCATCTGGTCCAGTGTGTCATTTAAGGCCTTTATTTCCTTGTTGATCTTTTGCTTGGATGATCTGTCCATTTCAGTGAGGGGAGTGTTAAAGTCCCCTACCATGATTGTATTATTGATGATGTGTTTCTTTGATTTTGTTGTTAATTGGTTTATATAGTTGGCTGCTCCCACATTAGGGGCATAGATATTTAAAATTGTTAGATCTTCTTGTTGGACAGATCCTTTGAGTATGATATAGTGTCCTTCCTCATCTCTTATTATAGTCTTTGGCTTAAAATCTAATTGATCTGATACAAGGATTGCCACACCTGCTTTCTTCTGATGTCCATTAGCATGGTAAATTGTTTTCCACCCCCTCACTTTAAATCTGGAGGTGTCTTCGGGTCTGAAATGAGTTTCTTGTAGGCAATATATCGATGGGTTTTGTTTTTTCATCCATTCTGATACCCTATGTCTTTTGATTGGGGCATTTAGCCCATTAACATTCAGGGTAACTATTGAGAGATATGAATTTAGTGCCATTTTATTGCCTGTAAGTTGACTGTTACTGTATATTGTCTCTGTTCCTTTCTGGTCTATTACGTTTAGGCTCTCTCTTTGCTTAGAAAACTCCTTTCAATATTTCCTGTAGAGCTGGTTTGGTGTTTGCAAATTCTTTCAGTTTTTGTTTGTCCTGGAAGCTTTTAATCTCTCCTTCTATTTTGAATGATAGCCTAGCTGGATATAGTATTCTTGGCTGCATGTTTTTCTCATTTAGTGCTCTGAATGTATCATGACAGCTTTTTCTGGTCTGCCAGGTCTCCGTGGATAAGTCCGCTGCCAATCTAATATTTTTACCATTGTATGTTACAGACTTCTTTTCCCAGGCTGCTTTCAGGATTTTCTCTTTGTCACTAAGACTTGTAAATTTTACTATTAGGTGACGGGGTGTGGACCTATTCTTACTGATTTTGTGGGGGGTTCTCTGCACCTCCTGGATTTTGATGCTTGTTCTCTTTGCCATATTAGGGAAATTCTCTACAATAATTCTCTCCAATATACCCTCTGCTCCCCTCTCTCTTTCTTCTTCTTCAGGAATCCCAATTATTCTAATGTTGTTTCGTCTTATGGTGTCACTTATCTCTTGAATTCTCCCCTCATGGTCCAGTACCTGTTTGTCCCTCTTTTGCTCAGCTTCTTTTTCTTTGTCATTTGGTCTTCTATATCACTAATTCTTTCTTCTGCTTCATTTATCCTAGCAGTAAGAGCCTCCATTTTTTATTTCACCTCATTAATAGCTTTTTTTATTTCAACTTTGTTAGATTTTAGTTCTTTTATTTCTCCAGAAAGAGCTTTTATATTTCCCGAGAGGATTTCTCTAATATATTCCATGCCTTTCTTGAGCCCGGCTAGAACCTTGAGAATCGTCATTCTGAACTCTAGGTCTGACATATTACCAATGTCTGTATTGATTAGGTCCCTAGCCTTCGGTACTGCCTCTTGTTCTTTTTTTTTTTGTGTGTGGTGAGTTTTTCTCCTTTGTCATTTTGTCCAGATAAGAGTATATGAAGGAGCAAATAAAATACTAAAAGGGTGGCAAAGACCCCAGGAAAATGCGCTTTAACCAAATCAGAAGAGACCCCACCAAATCATGGCGGGGAGAAAGGGAATGAAAAGAATTTCAGAAAAGAAAAAATAAATAAAGAAAGAAAGAAAACAAAGAAAAAATATAAAAAAGAAATATATATACATATATATACATATATACATATATATATATATTAGATAAACTAGTTAGAAAACATTAAAAAAGAAAAGGGTAAAAGTTAAAAAAAATTTAACAGAACAAAAACAATTAAATAAAAAAAATTAAATTAACCGCAAGACTAAAGAATCATGGGGAGAAAGCCTTGATTGAGTTCTGTGCTTTGCTTTCTCCTCCTCTGGAATTCTGCTGCTCTCCTTGGTAGGTGAACTTGGTCTTGGCTGGATTTCTTGTTGATCTTCTGGGGAGGGGCCTCTTGTAGTGATCCTCCAGTGTCTTTACCAGGTGGAATTGCACCGCCCTTACCAGGGGCCAGGCTAAGTAATCCGCTCGGGTTTGCTTTTGGGAGCTTTTGTCCCCTGAACGCTTTCCGTAGAGTTCTGGAGGACTGGAATGAAAATGGCGGCCTCCCAGTCTCCGGCCTGGAGGAGCTGAGAGCTGGGGTCCCCAGTCCTCAGTGTGCCTTCAGAGAAAAGAGCCCAATCCCTCCCGTCTCCCTGGCCTCTGGCCACGCTCAGAGCTCACCCAGCCTGCGACCAGTTCAAGGTAACTCTGACCTGAGAGCTCACTCTTTGGCTCTGTCTCTGTAGCCGGCTTCCCCACTCTAATACCTGCGAGCTCTGTGACGCTCAGACACCCCCTGATCCTTCCATGACCCCACGGGACCTGGGGCCATGCTGGCTGTGTGTGGGCTTCACCCCGGTTTAGCCTCTGGAGTGATGTCCCTCCATGGAGCAGACTTTTAAAAGTCCTGATTTTGTGCTCTGTTGCTCCACCCCTTGCCGGGAGCCGGCCCCTCCCCCCATGGAAATTGCTGTTCTTTTTGTCTTCAATCTCCCATTGGATTTGTAGGTGTTTGCAATGGTTTGATAAGCTATCTAGCTAATCTCCTGCTACCTGAGGTAGTCTCAGCCTGCTACTTCTCCACCATTTTGACTCCTCCCCCAAATGAGGCTCATCTTAACTGTCAATTGCCATTGCTTTCCTCTGCTGTTACTACTCTGACCACTTCTATAGGTATTCATTTTGAGCCTTAGATTTGAAGTCTTTAGCAGTGAAGAGAAACACAAAAACTAAAATATAAGTTTCCCCATTTGAAAATAACTGCAGAAAAATAATACAGTAGGAGCACATTTCAAACTAATGGAAAACATGTATCTTTTAACCTTTTATTCTCAACTCAGTGGGCCATGTTTCTCTTTGCCTCCCATTACTGGGAACAATGGAGAGTTAACTATTTAAAATAAACAATATTTTCAAGATTTTGAGCTATTGCTGACTATATTATGAATGGTGCACTCTGCCTGCTGGGTCAGTGGACAGCTGCTGTTTTATTTATTTGTAGAATCCTTAAAATGCTACATTTTAAGCATGAAAAATATTGTACGAGGCTGATGTTTCCTCTGCTCTCTAGTCTGTCCACTGAGTAAATTCTGAGACAACGAGATTATGTTTCTTTGGCAGGAAGTAAACATTCAAGATAACTCATGTCAGGAATAAATTCTTCACAGAGCTTGAATAGTAAAATGATGCCATCTGAACATGGACTCTGTTCTGTCAAATGTAACACTAAAGTTCATATGGCGCTAGAAGACAGAGTTGTCCCTGAGTAAGAGGATTTTATTATATAAGGCAGGTTCATCTGGATATTTGTTATAAAAGCAATGATTATTCCAGATGGCCTCTTGCACCTTTTGAATACCACAAAATAGACACTAGTGCTCCAAGACTCTTTTTAGCAGCAATTATGAAAATGATTGGATTGGCAGCGGATTGGAATGGGAGCTATTTTAAATAAAGACAGATAGCTTTCTACGTTTTAGGTGGGAATGAATGTATAGATTATTCTGGCCAGATTTCAAAAATGACAGATTATTTACAGTTATCATAATAATGGAGGAAGGAAGGTAGGACAGGAAAAATATTTTATAAAGAAATTTGGGAATTGTCTCTCAATATGAAAGAAACAAATACATAACCCCTCAAATAAATGGGATAATAGAAGACTGCTTCAGAAAACCAAAAAGTTCAGGCTTTTATCCTTAAATCTAATATATATAATTGTCAAAGGCACAGGACTGCTTCAAAATGGATTGGTTTATTCAACAAACATCAACTGCATGCTTACCTCTGCCTATAACTCTGCTACACACTGGGGACACCAAGAAAAATGTTGACATGGTCTTTAACCATGGGGGAGGTATAAGTCATATACATAATACTTTTGGTATGATACTGGTATGTATTTACTTAAAGATACCCAGTTGCAGAAAGTGAGTTGAGCTAGTTATTATGCTTCAAGCATCTATTAAATCCAAATAGATGAGAAATTTTAAATATGCTATAAACTAAAAAATAGATAAATTTCCTTTTTGATCACAATCTCCAGAATAAACCTAGCAATGGAAAAGATATTCCTGAATGTGTATTTGGTCATCTAGTAACTACAGAAGCTTAAAGAATGCATAATGTAAAAAAAAAATAAAATTCTAACGTAGAAACAGAATTAAATGGCTCAGTGAAAACCATAAAAACATTTTATCTTTTATACCAAAGTATTAAATATCTATGTCAAGTCATCCTTTGGATGTTTCACAGAATAATACTGAATGCAGGCTGACAGCTGTTTAACTGGAGAGTTAACAAGATTTTTGATAAATATAGCTACTACCTATTATAAGTGAAAGTATAGCCTATAATCCTTTTATTTTATTTTTTTAAAAATTTTATTTATTTGACAGAGAGAGATCACAAGTAGAGAGAGAGAGAGAGAGAAGGAGGGGGAGGAGGAAGCAGGCTCCCTGCCTAGCAGAGAGCCCGATGCAGGACTCGATCCCAGGACCCTGAGATCATGACCTGAGCTGAAGGCAGAGGCTTAACCCACTGAGCCACCCAGGAAGCCCAACCTATAATCCTTTTAATATAGAGAAAAACACACAGAGTAGAGCAGGTCTAACACAGGTAGAAGCAGGTCTAACAAGTAGAAAAGAGGAGAGAAAAGCCTACATGCTATTATAGTTTTAACAATATCTAATACTAAAACATAGACTGAAAGCTTCATTTGCTGATCAAGAGACAGAATATAAAGTGTTCCTGCCTTTGGTTTAAGGATAAAATAAATCAACATTTAAATGTTAGCTCTACAGCCTCCTCAAAAATTTTTGAACTAAAATGGCTTATTTAAATCCTCCAGTGATCTTATTCTCCCATCACTCTTGAACTTGGCATCATAAATCTTAATTTAGATTGAAAGTTATCTATAGATTCAATGAAGTCTCTATCAAAATTTCAATGGCATTTTTCACAGAAATAAAAAGAATTCTAAAATTTGTATGGAACCACAAAAGATCACAAATAACCAAAGCAATATTGAGAAAGAAGAATAAAACTGAAGGCATCACACTTCCTGATTTTAAACTATATTACAAAGTTATAGTAATCAAAATAATATAGTACTGCCTCCAAACAGACATATACACCAATGAACAAAATAGAAAACTCAGAAATAATCCCATGCATGCATAGTCAATTAATTTTTGACAAAGGAGCCAAGAATATACATTGGAGAAAGGAGAGTCTCTTCAATAAACAGTTTTGGGAAAATTGGATTGCCATGTGCAAAAGAATGAAACTGGACTACTATCTTACCCAACACACAGAAATCAAGTCAAAGGGATTAAAGACATGAATGTAAGGACTGAAATCATAAAACTCCTTGAAGAAAATTTGGGGAGTAAGATCCTTGGCATTGGTTTTGTGATGATTTTTTGGATTTAACACCAAAAGCAAAGATAGCAGAGGAAAAAGTAAACAAGTAGGACCACATCAAACTAAAAAGGTTCTGCTCGGCAAAGGAATCCATGAGCAGAATGAAAGGACAACATATTGTATATTTGCAAAACACATATCCAATTAGGGTTAATATCTAAAACCACAAGGAACTCACACAAGTTAATAGCAAAAACAACCCAATTAAAAACACAGGCAAGGAACTTGTATAGACATTTCTCCAAAGGAGACATGCAAATAGTCAACATGTACCTAAGAAGGCGTTCAATGCCACTAGTCATCAGAAATCACCAGAAAGGGGGCACCTTTGTGGCTGGGTGGGTTAAAGCCTTTGCCTTCATCAGGTCATGATCTCAGGATCCTGGGATCAAGCCTCGCATGGGGCTCTCTGCTCAGCTGGGAGCCTGCTCCCCCCCCCCACCCCCCCTGCCTCTCTGCCTACTTGTGATCTCTGTCTGTCAAATAAATAAATAAAATCTTTAAAAAAAAAAAGAAAAGAAAAGAAAAGAAAAAAGAAATCAGAAAAACTCAAAGCAAAACCACAGTGAAATATCATCTTACCTCCAATAGGATGGGTATTTTCAAAAAGACAAGACATAACCAATGCTCACAAGGATATGGAGGAAAAGGAACTCTTGTAATATGTTGGTGGAAATGTAAACAAGTACAACTACTATGAACAACAGCAGGGAGGTTCCTCAAGAAGTTAAAAATAGAATTACCATATGATCCAACAATATCAATTTTGGATCTATATCCCCAAAGGAAGTAAAACCGTTATTTTGAAGAAGTATCTGCACTACCATTCTCATTGACTGCATCCTTATTCACAATGGCCAAGGTATGGAAACAATCTAAGTGCCCACCAATGGATAAATGAAACATGAAAACATGACATGGAAAATTATTCACCTTTGAAAGAAGGAAATTCTGTCATTTGTAAAAACATGGATGAATTTTGAGAGCATTATGCTAAGGAAAATATGTTAGACAAAGACAAATACTCCATAATATCACTTAAACATGGAGTCTTAAAAACAAACAAAAAAAAACACCTCAAAGAAACAGTAGAAAAGTGGTTGCCAGGGATTGGGCTTGGAGAAAATAGAGATTAGCAAGAGTACAAATTTTCAGTTATCAAATGAATAATGCCTAAGGATCTAACATTTGACACGGTGACTATAGTTGAAAACAGTGTATTACATAATTGAAATTTGCTGAGAGTAGAATTTAAATGCTCTCCCACATATACAAAGGGTAAATGTGTAAGGTGATGGATATGTTAATTAACATCCTTGATGTTAATTAAAGATCAAGTTAATTGATCCTTTCACAATATACACATATACATATACACATATATCAAACCAAGTTGTACATGTTAAGTATCTTAAAGTTTTGTTTGTCAGTAAACCTGGAAAAAGAAGTATCACAGTGCTAGATGCGGAGAAACAGAGCTGGGTGTGTGGGACGGTTGGAGTGGATTGAAAGAAAGGTTATGTTCTGTTATTTGGCATCCTACAAAAAGAGTTTTAGCAGCAGAAACACTTAGGAAGCCTCTTATCCTTCACCTCGGGTCCTTAATCTGCCTGTAATGATAGAGAAGATAATTGCCATGGGAAGGAAGCGGCTATGATATGTGCAAGCACAATCAGTCCAAAACAAAACAAAAGCTAGTATACATATGCTTGTGAGTGAAGTTGTAATTGTAAAATATTTTTTTTTTCAAAAAAGAGTAGCAGTAAAAAAAGACAAAAATGCTACATTTGGCATCTATCTATGCAAATAAAGCTGCTACACAGCCTTGGTTTGAAGCCTAGCCAGAAAAACCAAAGCCTTAACAGGGACATATTATGTCAGCACCACAGGGTTCTAACAGTTCTGAAAAGTAGGAACTGCACTGAAGAAAGGTAATAAAAAATGCTGATGGAACCCACAGTTGTCAAATCCTCTACCTTTCTAATAACCCAAGTGCTTCCTGAAACTCTTGGACGAAAAAACAGTCAATGACATCTGTCTCTGTCATAGCTGCTGGCATTCCCAAATGGGTCTACTAATGTATTTCTTTTTTTCTTTTTTTTTCAAGATTTTATTTATTTATTTGACAGAGATCACAGGTAGGCAGAGAAGCAGGCAGAGAGAGAGGGAAGCAGGCTCCCTGCTGAGCAGAGAGCCCGAGGCGGGGCTCGATCCCAGGATCATGACCTGAGCTGAAGGCAGAGGCTTAGCCCACTGAGCCACCCAGGCACCCCTACTAAGGTATTTCTTATATATCTACCAACAACAACAAAAAAAACATAAAACCACAAAACAATTTTTAAAACATCTACAAAGGAAGATAAATGTATTGGCTGACCTATCCAGCACAGACTTCTTAATTAATGGCCAACCTTTATTGGAGGGAGGGATGATTTCAGAGCATCTGTCTTTCCTCAGTGAGAACCTGCTGAGTCATATCATGCCCTTGTCACGTGTAGCTTTAGCCTGGACTCTTCCTAAATCACTCAGGAATATCCCGGCCTCACCTCCTACTGCTAAGTTGTGTCCTGAGCCCTCAAGATGAGACACAACCTGTCATTTCCCACAGTAACAAATGGAAAATATTCTGTACTGCTTCAAAGGGCAAAACCTTACTCAAAACGTGTATGTTCCCAGGAGACACATTCTCTTCAGCATGAGGATTAACCTTCTAAGAAAGAGAGCCATTTGACAATAGAGAGAACTGCTTTGCTGAAACATGAATTCTTTGAAAACTGGAAGTGTTTAAAGGACTAGGCTGCCATCTCTCTGGGATATAATATAGATTCCAACCTTGGGAGGAAAGTTGACTCAATGACATCTAAGGGCAGTTTTCTCCTTTGAGATTCTTATCATTCTACAACAGTCACTTTAACTGCCATATCTTTTTGGAAATGGATTGTCTCTGGTTTTTTAATGATTAGCTACTTTGGAACCACATTTGCTAGTTAAAAGTCAGTATAATCTTCCCATGCTGGGAGAAGACTTATTAGTAATGTTCAGATTGGAATGGGAATAATTTCTTTGGAAGAATTTATACTTCCCAATTTCTCTCAGTAGAAAACGATGAACGGGAAAGATCTCACTCGGTATGTTCTTTTGAGATATTTCTGAGCAATATGCCGAAAAACTCCAGGGAGAACTCTGGCAAAATATGTTGCTATGGAGAATTTGTTTATGGTAAACTGATTTTAACTTTGCAGTTACTTTTACCTTTCAAGCATTAAAAACCATTTGGTATAGATTTATTTTTGCTTATACAGCATCTATACTCTAGCTACTACTTCTAAGTTATTATTAGTGGCATTATAAGAAAATAGGATCTGTGCTTCCTAACAGTACTTTCTTCCTTCATTTCCACCCCCTCATTCTCTTTGGAATGATAGGAACGTTACCTATATATGTTTTCATTTGGCAGCAAAGAAATTCAGATGCTGAACATCCTTGAGGACCAAAACTTTGGTTTTATTCTCTGATGAAGTATGAGAAAGAAAATACGATGATTCAGCACAACTATAACTATGAATGTTTCACTTTGAGTATTAGAAACCATTTACTTAGGTATATATGCTGTAAACCTTTGGTTTCCTTTCTCAAAAACAACAAAAAAAGAAAACAGAAAGGAAGTAGCTGGTTTTCTAGTTGGCTTATTTATTGCGTATGTTGTAGGGGCAGCATGTATTTATTATTTATTCGGAGTCTTGCATCTGTTGAGTTTATCTTCTGTTTTATGCAGAAATCTTCAAATACTATTGAAAAGGGGGAATTTGGACATTAGCACAAGATGAAGCTTTTTGCTAGCCAAAAAAATCTTTCAATTCCATGGTGGCCTATACAGAAATGATCTCAATGCCCGAGAGTCTTTATAAGCTCACCACTGAATTTTTGATGCAGAGCTACAAGAAGATGCAGCATATATTTTTAGACTTTTCTCTATAGCTGAAATATTTTGTAATTTAAAAAGAGTAGGAAATAATTGATTATTACTTAATGTTTTCTAGAGGAGGAAAAAAAGGTCAAATAACAGCTCCAATACATTATAAAAGGGCTTCCTGAGCAGGCAGTGGCAGTGGGTGGGTGGAGGGAGGATCATGAGGTAGGCTTGACCGTGAGTCTTTGCAACATAGAGATGAAAGCACCTTCTACCTGCATATATAGGGCATTGTCTAATAATGCACCAGAAAAAATGGAAGAAATAGGAATTGTGAGACAGTTTATCCTTTGGGAAGCTGGTAGACACAGCTTGACGGCAAAGTAAGGTCAGACTTCAGACTAAGAATGGGCAATAATTTTTTCATGTCTATTTCTTGCACAATTTCACTAGTGTCATCTATAAGGCATATAGAATGGTAAGATAGGATGTCCAAACTAGAGAAGCTGGTATATAACCATCGACAAAATTGCTTAGGTTGGAATGACCATCTGCAAGGGATGGAGGACATGAGGTTATCAGATCCCTGCCATCAAATGAGAAGAAGGAATCCAACTACAAGTAATGTAGGCTTAAAAATTTCTTGAAGCTGAATCCTAAGAATGGAATACTAATTCACATGAGCCAGATAATGGACAGTGAAAGAGCTCATTTTAATGGAAGATTTTCATCCACCTATTCCCAAGGTACTTAGAAATCCCACCCTGTGCTTAGCACTCTGTTAAAAACCATGGGGAGGGAAAGAAAAGAAAGAGACCAACAAACATGCCTATCGGCCCAAAGGGGTCAAGATAGCACCACTGGCAAAGCGTCTGCATGAAATCAAGAGCTAGAAGGAAACAGATTTTTAAAATATTTTCACTGAATAAAAAATTCCAACAAACACTCTTGAGAAGCTTCTTTTGGATCAAATGGAGGCTTACAACTAGTCCCAGTAGCATGCTCAGCATTCACGCCAAATAAATCACTGTAAGTAGACTCATGTTGCATTACCTTCTCCATCTCTTGGCACTGCGACCTGGATAGCTTCCAACAATACAATGTCTCTGAGCATTTGGGGGCAAAATGAAAAAGAGAAAGTTAGGCATCCTCCACCTGGGCATTAGTATGAAGTGGGAAGGCAGAGATATAGACTGGAACAAGCAGAAAGAGTTCTAGAACACTTAGAATCTATGAGGAGCATTTCAGATGGAGAGGCTGGAATGCCAACAAGTAGCAAGTAGAGCATACTGCCCAATAGATTTTCTTCCATGATGGAAATGCTTTGTATCATGCTGTCTCAGTAACTGCTAGCCATGTGCAGCTATTAAAAACTTGAAATACAGCTAGTGCAACAAAGCAAATGAATTTTTAATTTGATTTAACTGTAATTAATTAAAATTTAATTTAAAGTGACCACATGTGGCTAGTGACTCTATAGTGGACAATACAGCATTAAAAAGAACACACATATATAACATATGTAAGTATATGATATGGTACACAAGTCCACAGCTGTGGGAATTAGAAGATTAAGCTTTGACAAAAGGGGTTTACTCTAGAAGGACTAAGATACTAGAAAGGAAGAACTTTTGGGTTCCTAGACCCAATTCTAATATATGTGCAATTCTAATACATGAACATCGGTTGGGTATCTTACAATTAAACTCAATTCTGACACCATCCACCTGGAGAGAGCATCAGATCCCATGGGTTAAGGGTTCAATCTAGAAGACAGCCCCCCTACCCCCTGCCTCCCTGTTTCAGATGTCAATCATAAGCTCATGTTGTTACCTATACTTCTGACTGACTGATTATAAATCAGAGGTTTCCATGACCTCTTTCTTTTTTTGGTTCCAATTATTTGCTAGAGCAGTTCACAGAACTCAAAGAAACATTTTACTTATTAGATTACTGGTTATTATAGAAGAAGATAACTCAGGAGAAGCCAGATGAAGAGATGCATAGGGCAAGATGTATGGGAAGGGACATGGAGCTTCTATGCCCTCTCCAAACATGCCATTCTCCCAGAATTTCCATGTGTTCATCAACCCAGAAGCTCCTTGAATCCTGTACTTTTCGGTTTTTATGGAGGCTTCATTACATAATGATGATTGGCTAAATCACTGGCCATTGGCAATTGATTTCACCTCTCAACCCTCTCCAGTCCCCCTAAATTGGTAGGGGAGTACTTAAAGTTCTAACCCTCTACTCATATAGTTTGCTCCCCTACCAATTACCCATCAACCTGAGGACTTTCCAAAAGTCACCACATTGATATAAGAAAAGACATCTTTATCACTCTTACTATAGGAAATCCCAAGGGCTTTAGAAGATTTGTGCCAGCAATAGGGTCAAAGACCAAACATATACCTCTTGTTATAAATCATGGCATCAGAGAAGGTATTGCAATAAGCCAGGTGTGAGGTAATAAGGGACAGGTGGTAAATGAAAAGTGAAAAGAGAAATTGAGAAATGGGGATTGAAGACAAATGAGCAGGATAAATTAAACTAGCAGAGAGGACTCTCAGTCACTGCGTACAAGGTGTTGTCATTGTAAATAGAGGGCTTTGGGTAAGAAGTTGATTTAGCTGGAGGATAATGAACTCAGACTTAGGTAGTTGAAGAATGTCTAGGTGCAAGTTTTCAGGATAGGTTGAAAAACTGAGGACAGAATTCAATTAAAAAAATAAAATTTGAGATAAATAAGTCAGTACTGCCTATATAGAGTAAAAAACATATGCCACAGCAAATGTAAGGGAATTTAAGTACTGTAGTAGTAAGAAATTCAGAGGATTAAAAAGGAGCACACAAAACAGAAAAAAGACTACATTCTTGTTCATTAAATTTACATTTTTTGCTTGGTCTTGATCTGCTCTCTCCCTCCTCTCTGGGTCCCTTTTCTAGCAGCTTTTAGGTTTCAAAAAAAATCTCAAACTTTTTGTCTAGACTTGGTTTTATCAACTGGATAATTAATTTTTGGCTTCTAACAGGTATTAAACTTCTAAGGCTCTTTTTCCCCCCCTTTAAAAGAAATTCTTTCTCTCTTTTTCTTCAAATATCTCTAAATATCTTTCTTTGGGTCATGTTGCACTATATTAATCTCTGCTTGCACTCTCGGTCCCTAAAAGAAGAAAGAGATAAGTTCAATATAACACTTATTCTTCCTACCAAATAAGTCACCAATTGTTTTCACTTCTTTGTAAAGCTCCTTGTTAGTGTGAAAGTTATTTTGCACATGAATATTTATTAAGCTATTCAAAGATGTTCAAAAGTATGAAAAAGTAAGCACCTTAGAATTGAGAATATGTGGTTTGTGGCACTCATAATTGAAATGCTACTGTGATTTCTATGACCATCAAGGATGTATTCATACCAGAAACAGCTGTGAGATCCTGTATGGAAATGGACAACATGAATCCAGACAGCATTCAGAGCAGTATTTTAGTATTGTGGATTCTGGAATGAGATACTTGGGTTTAAATCCCTGTTCTATTATGTACCAATGGTACATTTAACTTCTTCACCCTGTAGCTGTAAAATGGGAATTATGATAGTTCTTATGTTCTAAGATGGCTGTGGGTATTAAATGACAGTAATGTCTTTGGAGCTCTAAGCACAGTGCTTGGCTAGTACTCAGTGCTCCATAATACTATTTGCTTGCCAGTAGCAGCAGCCTGGGGCCTCTTGCTCTAGTCCAAGGGCAGACCAATGTTAGGACAAGGGGAGGCATTCAGGGACAACCTCAGAAATGAATAAGTCCTACAAAAAAACTATAGTTATAAACCGAAGAGCAGAATTGAAACATGTCTCAGTAAAAACACAATTGCTGTTTGCTGTTCCTGGATATATAGATCTTTTTAGAGACAATGACACATATATATCCCACAAATTTTCAATTTTACTTTTGAACATGAAATATTTTAAAAGCCTGTGTGTGTGTGTTTGTGTGTGTGTGTGTGTGTGTGAGAGAGAGAGAGAGAGAGAGAGAATGGGAGAAAGAGAGTATCTGTGAAACCCCTGGTTTTTGTTTTTTCTTTTATTGGGCATAACTTGAATTTCCTCTCCTATTAGAATTTCAAATATATTTCAAGACACAAGGAAAAAAAATTCTCCTAACACTTAAAATAAAGGTAAATGGAAAAGAGATTAGATCTTAAATCATAAAATCAGCTTGATCAGAAATAGGAATATTTTATATCACCTTTATCATTAATAAAAAAATTCTGACATCTAATCAAGGTTGGAATCAGAACATTTTGATTAATTTAAATGTTTGCTCCTGACATGTTTTCTCAAATGGGGGGAGGGGAAGAGGACTGCATGTATTATGATGCATTACCATGCTTTAGAGCAATTTGTCTCATAGCATCCAATAAATGACTTACATTGACATAAAACAAGTTAGTACACTATTAAGTACCATAAATCATCATATTTGGTAGTTGGTATAGATGAGAAACATTAATGGAGCTTGAATTTGTTTCAGGTGTTTGAAACTCATTGCATTCACTCACCACTACACATTAAACAGACAGAGAAATATCTTTCCAAATAGGAAAATGCATTAACTATTGGGTTTCCATACATAATATAGTGAGTACTAAGCAGGTTCTAAAATAAGGGTAGATTTCCGTGTCTAAAAGTTGGTTGATGTCCAGGATGAGAGGACTAGGATAGCTGTAACTATTATGATAACCATATCCATTTTGGATTGTCAGGGCCTGACTTTTCTCCATGCTAAATATCCTGAATTTGAACTCTGACAAGTCTCCAGACTTCTAAGTTCAGATGAAGGACTCTGAGGAATAAAAAAGGGCAATTATATTAAAGAGGGTGTTGCTGTATCAGTCCCGAGGCTCAGTTCACAGCGAAAAAGACCGGAAAGGAGAGCCTAGGGAGTTGAGGAAGTTAGCTACCAAAAGGCCTAGTCCAAAACAGAAGGAAAACACACACACACACACACACACACACACACACACACAAACACAAAACTTCCTAAGTAATTGAGAAATCCATCAAAAGACTATATCCCCTGAAAAGAGGGTGACCATTTTGAAAGGGCTCATAATGTATCATAGAGATCGAATTTTGCTGTCAAATCAGCATCAAAAATGCAAAGATAACTATAGTTCATGGAGTTTGCATTCAAGACAAGAGATAATTTGAGTTTCTTGAATTTGAGATAATTAGTTGAAGGAATATAGGTCAAGATAAAAGTAAGGGTCTAGAGGCGCCTGGGTGGCTCAGTTGGTTTAAGCATCTGTTTTTGGCTCAGGTCATGGTCCCAGGGTCCTGGGATCCTCCCTCTCCCACTCCCCTTGCTTGTGTTCCCTCTCTCGCTGTGTCTCTGTCAAATAAACAAAAATCTTAAAAAAACAAAAACAAACAAACAGACAAAAAACTAAAGGTCTAAACAACAGCAGCTTTGACTACAGTAAAAACAAGACAGTGACTCTACTCTCTACCCTGAAAATGTAGTGAAACTCGGTGAGTGAAAATGAGATATAAATTTAATCCAAACCTAACTGTAAGGCTGTCTACATACTCAAATTCTGAACTACTGATTAGGCTTCTTAAATTCTCCTTGCCAAGAAAATAATTAACTGCAGAGAACCCGAGATTATAGGCAGAGAGAAATGACTGAAACCTTCAAGGTTTTAGAAGTATAAGGGTGTGAAGCTAAGGACTACATTCTACAAGCGAATATAAAATAATAATCTGTTAGGTTTGGAAAAACTCAAACAAAAGAGACCATGATCCTCCACTCCACAGTGCTAAGGCCTCAACAAAGATCAAAACAATTATTTAACTTTTTATTTTGAAGTAACTTTAGACTTATTGAAACGTTATAATACTACAGAGAATTCTCATATACCAATTGTCCAGCTTTCTCTAATGTTAATATCTTTTTTTTAAAAAAGATTTTATTTATTTACTTGACAGAGAAAGAGAGAGATCACAAGTAATCAGAGAGAGGGGGAGAAGCAGGCTGAGATCCATCAGAGATGGGCAGAGAGTCTGATGTGGGGCTCGATCCCAGGACCCTGAGATCATGACCTGAGCCGAAGGCAGAGGTTTAACCCACTGAGCCACCCAGACCCCCTTTAAACACAGTACGATTTTGAAATCGGGAAGTAATCAGACCTTATTAGAATTTTACCTACTTTCCCTCTAATGCCCTCTTTGATGGTCCAATTTTCAATGGGCAACCTTATCCTCCCTTCAGTTGTGATGTCTATTAGGTCATCTCCAGTCTATGGCAGTTTCTCAGTACTTTTCCAACAAGGCCTTATACTTTTGAAGTCATGACCAGCTGTTTTATAGAATCCCCTCTCATGGATCTATCTGATGTTTTTTTCATGATTAAATTAAAATCATAATGTTGACAAGGACACCACAGGGGTGATGCTTTGCCCTGCACAGTTTATCACATCAGGAGGTACATGATATCAGGATGTCTTGTTACTGGTGATACTGACTCTAATCTCTTGTTAAGTCAGTTTCTTCCAGGTTTCTCCACAGTAAATGGAAGTTTATCTCTCAGGGTATTGTCAAAGGAATTCCTATGCTGACTTATTTCAGGATAGCCCTTGGGTTGCTGGTGGACTTTCAGGACAGGAACATCATCTTCATGGCTCTTGATGGAGTTCAAAGGCTCTGAAGAAAGTCCAAAATTCTTTTAATCATCCTTTTTAATGAGTTTTATCAATTTCTTTTCTTTATTTCCCCTTTAACTTATCCTTATAGTGAGAGGATTCTCCACAAGAATATGATCACGTATGAAAATCAGCACAGGGAGAACAGGGAAGGGCAAAGAGAATCATACATGGGGCTCATTGAATTAATTCAGTCAGTAAATAGAAATGTTGGGTAAATATCTGGAGAATATAGGATGAGCAAAAAAATAGTGAGTTCACAACACAGGCAGCAGAGCTAACATCAATATTCCTATAACACAAGGGTGAAAACTCTCACTAGTCATCCAAGTAAAATGTCAAAGAATGCCACCCATAAACCGACAAAAGTTTTCCCAGATGAAGGTGAGTCAATATTGTTTACCAACTTACTGTGGTTACTGGAACTATTTTTTTTAACAATGTCATATTGTGACCACCTAAATCACTGTGAGACAAGAATGAGAAGACATGGCGATTACTTCTAGACATCTTTAAGGCCAGCTTTAAATTTACCATCAGATCACAGAGCTACCTGCTCCCCCCAGCTAACATAAAGCACTGGACAACAGACTGTAAGATAATAAACGTAAAAATGGGTAAAAAGAACAAAGTACTAATATTATTTCAAATGAAAGCAAATTACACCACTGAGAAAAAATTGCATAAAATGAAACATTCCTATCCTCGTGGTAACTTTGAAGTTTCTTCTTTGTGTGTGTGTGTGTGGATGTAAATACAATAAACACTTTTATAACATGTAAGCTTCATCTCTCTTGGATTTGGATTTGGATTCCCTAAATGGCAGTGACTGTCTCTATTAACTGGAAAGGACACTGTGTCTCTGTTTAGCGTTTCAACAAAGCTTTCAAAACTATAATTTAACAGATTATTGTCCTTTGTCTCATCATCTCAAAATGAGGTTATAACTCAAAATGAGGTTGGAAAGTTTCATTAGCATTTGCTGTACTGAATATTCAATGAAAACCCTTCTGTGTGGGGTCTGTGTAAAAGACTAGGGTGTTATCAGAAACCCTAGTGTCTGAAATAAAAACTTCTTTGCCCAAAGCACCTTTTTATTTTTACAAACCATAGAGTGTAAGCCTCTACCTTTCTAGGTAAGAAAACAGAAGTCACTGAGATTAAATAATTTCCCAAAGGCATGTGTTAAGTTACAGAAGTGATGCTAGAGAAGACAAAATAGAAAAAATACCCGTTTGGTGCTACAGTGGTACAATTTCTGAAATTTTATGTGGTGCTACCACTTAAATACCTCTTCTCCATCAGGTAGTATATAACTTTATCTTCAGAAAAATCTTGTGCTGTATTAATTTCCTCATTTTATAGATGTGAAAATTAAGGATTAATGAGGTGAAATAATTCACTCAAGTTTATATGATGGAGAAGTAGCTGAGCCAAGGCTTTCAGCTGATGCTTTGTCACCAAATATTATGTTCCTATATTCTATGCAGAAATGAAAATTATGATTCCATATATTCCCAATAAAAAAAGTAATGATCTTTTTCATTAAAACATTTACTTCAGTTCTACAAAATAAACTACTTGCCCATTTTTCAGGCAAAGAAAAAATACTTTATTTCTTCAAGGACCTTTAAAATGTTTCCCATAGGAAAAAAAAATATTTAGCTATTTTTAGTTTGGTGGACAGATTTTTTTTCAGTAATACTTTTCAAAACTGTAAAAACCTCTGTCCTGTTAAGTGATTTTACAAAAAAAGTCAAGCTTGACAGAAATTATCTCAGGAACACTGATTAGAGAGGAGGGTGGGAGATAGTCAGAAGGCTGTGACAGGGAACTGCTTGAAAAGAAACTTTCCTGCTCTGAGATTCGATTCGATTCGATTTGATTAATCCCATAGTCCCCACATGCCTGGGTTTCTGGAGCAAATGAAACTTTAAGCATCTCATGGGGTGATTTTGTAATGGGAGCCAAACTGCAATCATGATTCACCTGTACTTTCAAAGGTCTGATTTTATGCAAAACTAAAAGTAGGAAATGACAAACTAGTCATTAAATGAAAAGCCAGAGGCTTTGATTATTGGAGGGAATGAAAATAACATACTCTAGAAACTATACCATATTTAATGATTTATATCCTGTTTCGTCACTGATGCCCATGTAGTTCCATAGTCCCTTAGCCTTGTGTCTTCGTATTCTCATCCAAGCCTTCAATTATACAATAGATTGGACCAATGCATTATGAAACAGCACAACTAAAATGTAGTAATTATGCTTTTGTTTTGTTTTTTTTTAGTCCATGTCATGTATGAATGGTCTTTGTCAACCGGAGGGGCTTAAGTAAAAGATAGAAATATTTTCTTTGGGCATTAGGTAAATTCAACATGATTGCACAAGTGAGTGGGGTTTTTGAGAAAGATTACAACTGTGCATAAAAAACATGTGACCATATGACCTAATGACCACATGAGTCATTTAAGTAACCTACTGTGAAAAATCAGATCATTAACCATTTGGAGTCTAAAGACATGAATAGGAAAAGTCAAAATTAATTAATTGAATCAAGAAATTCCTGATTTCTGTGGGATCCCTTGAGGGCAGCTTATTCACTGGTCTCACTGTCCCAGTTCTATGGACAACTGGGAGCTTGGAAGAAAAAAGGAGGAACTTATACCATCTTTTTCCACTCTAAGTTAATCTAAATGATGTTCTGAACTGACTAGGTAGAGCTTAATTGGTTTTATTTAAAAATTGCACATATACTCCACAGAAACTTTATCAGCCACAGAAGTAACAAGAATGGAAACAAGTGTATCCCACAAAGTTTTAGTGTTTATTTGTTCCTTTATAATATTTTTTCTCTTTCTCCCTCTCTTTCCCTCCTTTGCCAAACTCCTTCTTCTTCTGGTCAATTCACCTTTTAAGTGATGAGGTATTCCTATCAAATACAGATCACCCCAAATTAAAATATATTGATGTTTCTGATAACATCACAAGCATTCATATCATCAACTACAAATAGAATGACATCAAAGATCTAATTTTGAAATATGGGAATATATTCATTGGAGAAGAACAGAAAAAAGTCCAAAATCACATATGAACTAACCATTTTTAACAATGTTTGAGGATCCTATAAAATAATTGTATTAGTTTTCTAATTATTCTGTAACAAATTTTCACAAACTTACTTATTTAAAACTATACAAATTATCTTATAATTCTGGTGATCAAAGTCTGAAATAAGTTTCACTGTACTAAGGTCAAGGTGTCTGTAGGTCTACGTTCCTTATGGATGCCCTAGAGGGGAGCTGATTTCCTTGCCTTTTCCAATTTCTAGAGGTTGCCCACACTCCTTGAGTCATGGCCTTGCATCCTTCCTACCTCTCTCTAGCATCATAACTCCTTCTCTGACTCTCTTTCACTCTGACATTCCTGCCTCCCTCTTATAAAGACCCTGTTTTCACCTGGGATAATTCAGAAAAATCTTTGCAGCTCAAGTTCCTTAACTTAATCTCATTTTCAAAGTCCCTTTTGCCACATCAGGTAAAACATTCACAGATTCTGGGGATTAAGAGAAGTGGACATCTTTGGGAGGCCAGTATTCTACCTTGAACAGTAACTACTATCAGTCTAGTGGATTGACTCAAAGAGAAGAGAAAGATAGAAGTTTTGTTGGCAACTAGTTGTCAACATCAATCTTTTTTGCGTTAGACTCTCCTCCTGATATTTGCATTAATTCATGATATATTAAAACGTTTTGATTCTTGAATGGATTTAAATAAACTTGCCAATGGCCGACTGTCTGCAAAGTGGCCATAATTATTTCTTTTCTTATATCCATTTACCTTGTAGTGTGAGTTTGCAATTCCTCCAATCATGTCTACTTTAGCACATTGTTAATCCCGTGACTATTTTGACAAATAGAATATAGAGAAGCGATGTGTAAGTTCTGAATACAGGCTTCCAGAGGCCTTATGCTGTTCTACTTTCTTTCTTGAAACTCCTATGGCATGTACATAAATCTGGGCAACCCACTGAAGCAAGATGGACCACAGGAGGCAGAGCTGAGTTGTCCCAGCTCTATAGCCATCCTAAAGAGTCAGACCCCAGATGACTTGGCAACTGACCATAGATGCAGGAGAGACTTGTAAACAATATTAAAGGCTTACTGTTTCAAGCTGCTAATGTTGGGGTAATTTGTTACATGGTAAGTGCTAACTGATACACTGTCTTATATAATAACAATTTCTTAGTGTTGCAAGGTATGTCATTCATTCCAAGATTAATGATCTTAAAATTCTACTGTTCTTCAAAACTCTTTTAAAATCCTGTTCTATAACATTTATTTGGAATAATACCTATGTGAATTCATTTCTGTGTGAATTACAGTCTGCCTTATGAGCATAAAAACCTTCAGTTTAAAAATTCATTTCAAGTTAGTTTTAAAGGGTGTTTTAGAAATGGTAACAGAAGGTTATGTCTCTTTGGAATTTATAAAATGTCATCAGACAAAATTATTTTAAGAATTTCTCATTCATTTTCTACTGCAATCATATTATGATAAATTATTTTTTTAAACAGCTCTGGAATACTCTGAATATATGAGGGATTGATACCATTTTTAAATGAGCTTGACCACTTCAAGAAAAAAATATTGACTCTTATGGTTTTCTTTTTCTCAATTAACAAATATTTTTCTGGGCGCCTGGGTGGCTCAGTGGGTTAAGCCACTGCCTTCGGCTCAGGTCATGATCTCAGAGTCCTGGGATCGAATCCCACATCGGGCTCCCTGCTTAGAGAGCCTGCTTCCCTCTCTCTCTCTTTGCCTGCCTCTCCATCTACTTGTGATTTCTCTCTGTCAAATAAATAAATAAAATCTTTAAAACAAACAAACAAACAAAAAACAAATATTTTTCTAGACAGAACAATCCTTAAATGAACAGTTATAAATAAATATAAGCATATCTCGGAGATATAGCTGGCTTGGTTCCAGACCACTGCAACAAAATGAGAATTGCAATAAAGCAAGTCAAATATTTTTTTTGATTCTCCAGTGCATATAAAAGTTACATTAATACCATACTATAGTTTTCAAAGCATGCAATAGCACTATGCCTAAAATAATACCTTAATTAAAAATTAATATCTTAATTAAAAATACTTTCTTCCTAAAAAACACTAACCATCATCTCAGCAAGCCCATAATCCCTGACCACAGATAACCCTGACTAAATAATAATGAAAAAGTTTACAATATTTCAAAAATTACCAAAATGTGATATAGAGACATGAGCAAATGCTGTTGGAAAAATGGTACTTATAGACTTGTTTAATCCCAGGTTGCCATCAACTTTCAATTTGTAAAAAAAAAAAAAAGAAAAAAATGCAGTATTTGCAAAGGGCTATTAAGTGAAGAACTATGAAACTAGGATATACTGAAAAGATGGACTTTTATTTTTGTTGAAGACACTTTAAACAAATATATGTGTATATCTGCAAATACACATCCATATATAAAAATATTCCACATTTTAAACAATTCCACATTTCTACACTGAACTCCAATAATTTCATACAATTTTTCTTAAAAAGTACCTATTGCTGAAGAGTTTCCTTCTACAGCAGCATTGAAATGTACTATTTGTTATTGAGATGATTTACTAAATTGCAAGAACTTTTCTGTCCTTGCTTTTAATATCATAAACACTGAATAACTTTCTCCACATCACCAAAATCTCAACAAAGAGCCTTATAAGTATCATAGCTAAAAAGTAACTAAAATATTTTTGCATATTCATGCAAATAAATATTACCTTATTACTTTATAATAATAACAAAACTGAACTAAAAAGGAAGAAAAAGATCTATAGAAACAAATGGTTGATTTGTACATAATTACTATGTTTTGGTGTGAAATATACAATTTCAAATTGAGTTGAACTAGGATTCTTTTCACATGTCTAATGACGTACAAAATAATCCATTAGAAGAAAGCCAGGTAATTCCTCACTGCCCTCTCTCTCTCTTTCTATTTTTTTTGGGGGGGGGGGGGCCTTGTTAAGAAGTCATATGAAATTTATATATAATTCTTTTTGAAATTCATATAGGATTTTGTGGACATTCATAATACTCATTTATGTAAACAGATTCTAAAAATCATGTGTATCTGTTGTCGATGAGAAATTTCTAAATGTACAATCCATGTTTCATACATTTAAAGAAATAACATTTTATCACATAGTATCATAGAATACCTAGAATAAAGTATATTAAACATGCTAACCAAATTTCATTTTTACTTAAGTGTTCATTTTCATATATCAGTTAATTTCCACGATTATTTTTGTGGATACTAGATCCAAAATCACATACCATATCAATAGAAATAACCTCACATGTCAAACAGAAACCCTTATTAATACTTCATTTTTTACTCTTACATTTACCCCTGCTCCAGATGAGATAAGTTATATTACATAATTTATAAAGATTATTTTTTCTATTTTTGGCCATTTCTTTTATCAATTATCTTAAGTTAATGTCCAAAATTGTTACACTAAAATCAATAGGTATTCAATAGAAACCCTTTCTATGGCTTTACTTTCTTTAATTTGTTAATGCAAAAAATAAGTGACATTGTAAATATCTATGTCAGGTAAACCCCAATCCCTAGGCATCCAACTAAAAGATATTATAAAACTACAAGCGAAAAGGATTTTGCTTGTATAATAAAAAGGAAGTCAAGAAAGTTCTCAAATTAGGGATTGGCAAGTAGTTGCATTTTTGAGAAATGCTCTAGTTTTAATACAACCTCATTCATAAATATAACTTCATATTCTATATTTACAATAAATCAAATAGGGTTATTTGAGGTACAAGAATAGTCTCATTGTAAATACTAAATATATCCCAATAGGAAAACTGGGAACAAGTATTAGCAAAATAATTTATTTTGGAAAATTTTCTATTTCTGTGAATCCTGTGAGTGCTAATTATCCATTAAGAAGGGTAGGACTGTACCTTTCTGATTAGTGTCACTAGATAAAAAATATTAACAAAGATGGAGTTTGCTTCCAATCGGAAAACCTGAGATCATTTAGTAATTCTTTATTAAATTAACTATAATCTCTTACATAAGGGCCCTGATGGGTGCAATAAATTAAAGCACTTCCAGTTTAAACAGTAGCTACTTTTAATTGAAAACAGAAGCACAAATGTGGTCTTCATTAATAATGTTGCTAATCTTCCTGCATTTGATTAAATGTCTTCTTTAGTTAATAGATTTGTTTCCTATGTGACATGATGGCACACCACCATCACTGAACCATGATCATCACCTCCCACAAAACATTCCAGACTCCATGCCTAGTAGTTTAAATATAGTATCAATAATCCTCACAATATCCCTGAAAAGCAGCAGATTAAGACATGTGTATTCTCAAGGTTAAGTGTCATGCAACTACAGAAGTAAATGGCAGGTTTTAGGATTAAAATCTGGTTCACTGTGGTTCCAAAGCCCTCACTTGTTCCATTTCAACACCATTATTGATAATCCTCTCTGAGCTCCAGCTAAACACAGCACCATTTGTTAGATGTCTGAAATACAAAGAGTGGTTAGAAATTGCCCCTGCCTCTAAGGAACTTATAACCTAGTTATGGAAACAAGGCATGTACGAAAAGAAATAGCCCATCAAAGCTGTTTTCGTGGGACTGAAAGGAGGTCGAGCCCCTACTGGAACAGACCATAGAGGAAGTCAATGATAGAGGAAGCCATATTTCACACAGCAGTACACGGTTGCTTCAACACATGTCTAGAGGACAGGTGAGGAGAAACACACACGCACACACACACACTCCAGTACATGCTTAGAAGTAAGTGGCAGGATAGGCAAGCTGCCTAGCTTGCCAACTATAAATTTCAACTCTCAATTCTTACCTTTTGGCAGTACTCAGCTGGTCTGTTCACACTCCTGGGAGCCTCAAACACACTTCTCAGCTCATCAAGGGCAATGGAGAAGCGCTCGATCCTGCGCCGACCAGTCAAGGAATCCTCCTTCAGCACTTCAGGCCAGCCAGATTCCCTGGAGTTGTCACTCTTGTCATCGGGGTCCTTCCCATCAGGCTCCGCATTCAAGGCCTCTTCTACACCGTGGGGCAGACTAGGGGGATCTGCAGGTCCATGTGCTGACACTACTTCTCCTTTGGGTTCAAGCAATTTTTTTTCTGGAGGCTGGAAGAGCCTGCAACGACTGCCCCCAGGGCAACATTCACTTTTCTGGTAATCACTGGATTCCCATTTCTGCCTCAGGAGGATCAGGGAGCCCTTCTGTATGGGGAACATGGATGGCTCCAGGTTGTCCTGCAATATCAAAAGTATCTTTCATCAAAGATACACTCAGACATGGGAGTCATTTTCAAAATGAGTGCCAACTCTTGGGGTTTGTAGGAGAGTGGAGAAATCCAGCTTTGCTATATAATTTCTGGCTCTTGACTTGACCAAAGTATGTCGGTTAACTTAGGTTACAGAGAGGACTGATTTGTACAGCCATGGACATTTGAAAATAAAGAGACAAAAACTAGGAAGACATGATTTCATTCTCTTTTCTATGTAAAATCACCCCACACTTATTTACATAATGTTCATTCATTGTTTAGTATATTCTGAGAAAAGAGCAATTTAACAAGTCTAATATGAAATAAAAAGGTTCATTTCCTGCCTCTAACAGTTCAGGACTTCTTTTGAAATTACTGGTTTCCGCAAATGTCTTAACTTGAGAAGTAATAGACTAATAGCTAACAGTTATTAAGTTTTTGTTATAATGCCTTTGATAATAATTACATATATATATATATGTAATTTTAATCTCAACATCACCACAATGAATAGGTTGCTACTATGATGATTATTTTCCAGGTAAGGAAACTGAGAAGTAATTTGTCCAGTGTTCTGAGTGACAGAGTCTGGATTTGAAATGCATTTGTGTGACTCCAGAACCCACCCTTTTAACCACCGGAACCTAATTTTCGCATTCAATTCACATCTCATTGTGAACCTGATTAGAATTTCACCTTGTTTTAGAGTTCCATGGTGAATTAGGGGAAAAAAAAATCAAATGGCAAAATACACCCTTACCAGAAACAAACCTACACATACAAATACAAATCCCAGAGAAAGAATTACACGGTAGCATAAATTTTTGCCATAGTAACAGCTACTTTCCATTCTAATCCAGAGATTCTACACTACAAATTTGAGGCTTTAAAAAATAAAATTTTTAATAAACAAATAAATTTTGCTCTTGAGGGATGATGAATTTTCCTGGAAAAGTATTAACAGAATCCCACTTAGATGAAGGCCTGGAAACCTCTCAAAAAGTCACCTAATACAATGGCTCCAGACTTCTTTGACTGTAAACCACATTATAAAACATATTCTGTGCATTAGGACTCAGCACATATACAATATAAATTAAAAAAAATCAGAAACAAATTTATGCTTTCATTAAATACTGTCTTTTTTACTATGTGAACTATCTGGTGATGTATTCCTCTCTGAAATCGTTTACTTTAAAAAAACAAAACAAAACTTGCTACCCACTAAATTGATCTAATGGTCTCCTAATGGTTCATGGACTGCTGGCTAGCTCTACTTACAGCAGGAGTTCAAACTCAAGTTGGGTTTCATGAATAGTGAGACTTTGCAAAAGTGAGTGCTGTGAAGTGTGTAAACCTGGTGATAAAAATATATGTTTATAAAAAATAAAAAATTAAAAAAGAAAGAAAGAAAAATACATTAGATAATGTATATAAAACTTCCAGGGTATATTAGACACTCTCCCCCAATAGCTCTTAATTCCATTCTGTGCCCTATCTTTTGCTAAAACATCATTTGAATCTCTCAGATATTTATGCTACACATGAGCCTCCCACAAAGGAGTGCTTGGAAAAAGGATGAAGATATTTTAAGCCACAAACCCACAGACTGAACAGACTGGAAAATTTGGCTTTAGTAATATTGCTAGTTAATAAGTTTGGATTAGTCATTTGTTATAAAAAAAATTTCAAAAAACAGTAGCATTCAACAAGACCTGAATATCTGTTTGGAAAACTGATCAGCATATGCTGAGAATCTAATCAACATATGCTGGAAATGTCTGTGACTCATGTGTAAATGGACTTCGGAAAAGAGTTTATTAGCAAGGGAATGACTGAGACATTGTCACAGCTGGTGATGGTGACCTTGTGAGGTTATTTAATGAAAGAATTGTTCCTGAGCCAACCTTGCAGAATTAGGAACAGAAATCCAGGAAGAAAAAAAAAAATTGCCAAGTAGGGAGGAAAACCAATTTTTTCCTCCTATAGGAGAAAAATCTTATATTTAAAACTGATTGGGAACTTCTGATTCTGGATAAAGATGGAATAGACATAATTTTCTCTTCCTTCCTACTAAATATGGCTAAAACCCCTGGAAATTATATATAAAACACAACATAAGAGGACTTTGAAAGATAGAGAGAAGGCAGACTGCCTAGATACTTTGAGGTTTTGTTTTGTTTGTTTGTTTGTTTAATTTGACAGACAGGTCAAAAGGAGGCAGAGAGGCAGGCAGAGAGAGAGAGAGAAAGGAAGGGAAATAGGCCCCCTGCTGAGCAGAGAGCCCAATGTGGGGCTCCATCCCAGGACCCCAGCACAATGACCTGAGCCAAAGGCAGAGGCCTTAACCCACTGAGCCACCAAGGTGCCCAGTACTTTGAGATTTACGGAGCAATATTGTGGTGAATTCCATGAGTTTTCTTTCAGCCTTATATAGCCAGAACTAGTTGCTAAAAGAGACAGTAACTCAATAACTCCTTATGGAAACAGAGGAACTTCCCCAAGAAAAACCTCACTAGCCAAAGAAACAGGAAATGAGGCAACTTAGCACGACAAAAAATTTTAGACCATGATTGCCATACCCCAGGTAACTATAGAGCTATTTTTGCTCATGACACATGCGTATGTGTGAGGTTTTCTTTCCCTGCATCAACCAATTGTCCAGCTCTCTGGATTCTAAGTAGGTGTCCTGTGACTAGCCACCTGGCATTAGCCCAGATTTTAAATATGAAGATCTCAGGCTCCTGACATGGACCCCACCTCAGGGACCAGTCACAAGGCCCCAGGTTGCCACTAATACTTCTGACCAATTGGCTAACAGTTGAGGGTTCCTATGATCCCTCTATCAGGTTGGATTTGTTAAAATGATTCACAGAATTAGGATGGCACTTTACTTACCCATTCATTATAAGGGATGTAACTTAGGAATAGTGAAGTGGAAGATATACGTTGTGTAAGATATGAGGTGGGTAGTACAGGACTTCCATGCCCTCTCCTAGAGCACCGCTCTCTCAGAACCCTGATGTGTTCACCAACCCAGAACTTCTGGGTTAGATTTTATGGAGGGATTTTATGGAGGTTATTAGGGGATTTTATGGAGGTTTCATTATAGGCATGATTGATTAAATCATTGGCCATTGGCAATTAACGCAATCTCCAGCTCCTTTCCCCTCCTTAGAGGTCAGGGCTGTGGTTAAAAGTTCTAACTCTCTAACCATTTTTTTGTCTTTCTGGTAAACAATCCCTATCATAAAGCAATATAGGATCCCATCTACCAGTCATCTCATTACCATACGAAAGACACTCTTCTCACTCCAGAGATTCCAAGAGTTTTAGGAGTTATGTGCCAGGCACTAGAGACAAAGATCATTATATATTTATCACAAACACCCTGAAAAAGACCAACTTTGCTCCTTGTTGTCTCCTCCAACCTCCTACCACTATAATGGTGTCAGAGAAGACTGAGTGAGGAGGCAGGATTTTCATCCCTGCTCCACGATAGTAAGAACTCTCTCCAGTGTGTCAGTGAAGGCCTTGTGAGGATCATGTAGTTTGGCACTACAAAGAGGTCATGAGATATTTCTCCTTCTTCCCTTCTTTGCTTATATCAGAGAGCACAGAGTTGGCAGCTACAGCTTTCACCATCATGTTGGTAAGGTTTCTCTTCCAACAATGGTGTTGGTGGAACACTCAAAGAGAGCAATAATGCTGGGGTTGAGGGTGGGGAGTGGAAACCAGGTTGATATCAGTGAAATCTCAGTGCCACCTAACAGTAATGGATCACTCTTCTCCTAGGAGTCAAAGGAGATTAACTGGGGAAACTGGACTTCTACTCCCACTTGAAAATAATAAACCTTCTCCCTTCATAAGTAAGATTCAAAGTTTATAACATAACTTGCCAAATGTCCAGGATATAACTGAACATCACTGGTCATATTAAGGACCAGGAAAACCCAATTCGAAGGCGAAAAACATTCAAAAACATCAACACTGACATGACTCGGATATCTGGAAACCCCTGAATTTTAAATTGGTCATCATAAAATCATTGCCATGAGTAATTACAAACATTCTTGAAATTTTTTTTAACTATGGAAAAATCTTAGGAGATATAAAGATTAATCAAATGGAAATTTTACAGTTGAGATATATGCATAACCAGTAACAAAATTCACTGGATGGTGAATGGAAAGGACAAAAGAAAAATATCAATGAATTTGAATATAGAATGTTAGAAATTACCCAGTGTAAACAACATAAAGAAAATACATTGAAAAAAAGAAAAAAATAATAGGACTTTAAGAGCCAGAGATCATAACATAGATCTAACATTCATGTCACTGAAGTCCCAGAAGAAGAAGAGAAAGATGGTGGTACTAACAAACTAGTCAAAGAAATCCTGTCTGGAAATTACCCAAATTTGGCAAAAGACATGAACCTATGGATTAAAAAAGCTGAGCTAACCACCAAGACACATCAAAATACAATTTCAGGAAACAAAATTAAAAAAAAAAATTTGAAGGCAGTATGAAGGAAATGACACCTTACCTGGGTTGGGTGGGGGGTACAATTTAAATAGCAGTGGACGTCTCATCAGAAATTGTGGAGGCCAAGAGAAAGGGTCACAGTATTTTTCAGGTGCTAAAAGAAAATAACTACCAACCCTAAATTCCATTTTTATGAAAATTATCCTTCTAGGAATGAAAGAAAAATGACATTCAGCTGAAGAAAAACTAAAAGAATTCATTACCACCAAATTTGCCCTAAAAGAATGGTTAAAGGAGTTCTTAAAATACAAAGAAAATTATAAAAGAATTTTGGGACATGAGGAAGAAAGAAAAATAAAAAGATTTTAAAAATCATGTTTAAATACACTAGACTTTCTCTTCTTAAATTTCCTAGTCTATGGTTGATGGCTGAAGCAAAAGCACAACATTGTTCAATATGGTTCAGTATATGTAGAGGAGTTATTTAAACAATATCATTATAAATTAGGAACAGTAAAGGAATAAGAGGTAAAGTTTCTACATTTCACTCCAACTGGCAAAACACTGACACCAACAGACTGTGATAAGTTATACATAAACAACGTGGTATCTCAGAAATCACTAAAAAATTCCAGCATGTGTGTGATATGTTAAAAAGAAAAAAAAAAACATAAATCAAAATGGATTCTAAGAAATAGTCAAGTAACTCACAGAAGTCAGAGAAAAGGAAACAAACAAATAAAAAACCCAGGGAAAACTAAGGTAAAACAAACTGAAATGTCACGGTTATCAATTAAAAATAATAATAATATCAAATTTTTAAAAATTTTATTTATTTATTTTTTTAAAGATTTTATTTATTTGACAGAGAGAGACAGTGAGAGAGGGAACACAAGCAGGGGGAGTGTGAGAGGGAGAAGCAGGCTCCCTACTGAGCCGGGAGCCCGATGTGGGGCTCGATCCCAAGACTCTGGGATCATGACCTGAGCCAAAGGCAGACACTTAACAACTGAGCCACCCAGGCGCCCCAATAATATCAATTATTACAGAAAATTTAAATGATCTAAAAACATCAGTGAAAAGCTAGCGATTTCAAAGAACATAAGAACCATTTTCCAACTGTATATGAAATAATACTACGCTGAGAAAAAAAGCCAAGCTCAGAAGATCATATACTATTGAATAGGGGCATAGAGATGTACCTACCTATGGGTCAATATTGGTCAGTTGGGGAATGTATAGGGGAGTTACAAATGGGAGAGGCAGCTTGGGATGCCTGAGTGGCTCAGTTGGTTAAGCCGGTGCCTTCTGCTTAGGTCATGATCCCAGGTTCCTGGGATCAAGTCCTGCATTGGGCTCCTTGCTCAGCAGGGAGCTTGCTTCTCTCTTTGCCTCTGCCTGCCTCTCTGCCTATTTGTGTTCTCTCTCTCTCAATCTCTGACAAGTAAAAAAAAAAAAAAAAGGTGGTGGGGGAGGCAGCTGAATCCAATGTGGTCAACACAGATAAACTTTGAGTAGAAAGGATCATCTGTTAGTTGACTTACCAATCTACAAGAACAATTTCTATCAAATAACCTAGTCTCCAGAAGGAAATGCAGATACAATTAAATGCTATTAGAACCTGCAGCTCATTGACAGATATTTGAAGCGGGCAGAGTGTAATGTTCTCCCAGGAAGCTCCCAGCTACCTTCATGTTAATGCCTTGCTGGATGGAAAACAACCTTAACTTGACAATGCCAAGGCCTCCTGTATCCAGTATTGTGTGAGTCTTCTTTAACGTATGAAAATCCTTTTGAAAAACTCCCTTTTCTTTACCAGCCCCAACTACATAGTATATATAACCAGCCACCCCTCACAATCGTGGGGGCAGCAGCTCTTTTTGCCCACAGGTCCTGTCCCTGTGCTATAAATAAAACCACTTCTGTACCACCTCCCACCTGCAAAAATCACATACTACTTGATTTCCTTTATATAACATTCTTGAAATATTTACATAACAATCTTGAATGACGGTTTATAGATATGCTGAACAAGGGTTGTGAATGTGGAAGGCGAGGTAGTTATGACTATGAAGAGGTAGCACAAGGGAGACCTTTGGGGAAGTGGGCTTGGCAATGTTCTGCTCTCCACTGCTATGACTATAAAGAATTAAGAATTAACAACTACAGAAAAAATGTAACAACTACAGAGGATAAAATGCCCTATATATATATATATAAACTATATATACATATAATGTCAAATGTTAATTTCCTAGTGTTGATGCTATACTATATAGTCATATAAGATGTCACATTTGAAGGAAACTAAGTAGTGATTGCTAGGTCGCTCTGCACAGCCTTGGCAACTTTCTGTAAATCTAGATTACTTAAAAATAAGATGTTATAAAACATGCAAGTCATTTGATAATCACTCCAAGTTTTATTCTACTTAGAGGGCCTAGTGAGACACATAAACAGCAGTACCAGCACACAGGGCTGTGAGTCACGCTGCTGCAGAGGCCACCATTATGAATGATTAAATGACATCTGTGTCAGTTGTCAAATGATTGCCTCTCAGCTCCCCCAGTGTAGTTTTCGACACATGCTCCTCAATAAAATGCTGAATTCCTTTAACTATTTCTCCTTTAAAGTGTGTACAATATTCACCTTTCTCAGTAGAGGGCGCTGGAGGGTCAGTGCAGGAGGAATAGGCTTTCTGCAACTTCCTGCGAGGAAATATATCAGGGGTTGTATGATGTGAGAACATCCAGTGGAGCCCGCCCAGTCACAGGGATAGAATGCCACCCTATAATCTTACAGCCTTGGTCTGGGGTTAATCTTTCCTAGCTTTCTCAACATGGAATAAATCCTATACTGTCATTGACCTGGAGGGTGTCACAGAAAGCAGAGGTTGCTTCTTGCTTTCCTGTGGCCCAGGAAATAAACACAGATCTGCTACTCCCTCTGTCATCCTCTGCATAGCCCCCATGCTCTGAATGCCTCTTGCTGAGATAGTTGCTATGACTTCCAGTGCATGGAAGTTGCAGATCCCCTGTTCAGTGTGCACCCTGGAGGGTGGCCTCCTGCTTTCTAGAAACTCTAGAGGACCTCCAGCCTGTCTAAATCAGCAAGGTGCTCTGCCCTTTGGGGGCTGCACCACACCTTCTCCAGCAAAGTCTGAACCCTTTGTAAATTTGTCCTTCCTTGGTTACTCTTCCTTAACCCTAGGATACCATAAAATGTTTTCTTATATATTATGGTTACACTTTTTTGTAATGGTTATACTTTCATATTAAATTTCCCCTGTCTAACCTGTTGTGTGGTTATATTTCTTGACTGGACGCACCCTGCTATAACATGCTTGCTTAATAAGAGAGAGATACTATCTAATTCCAACAGTAGATCATAAGGATACATATCTTTAATATTGTCATGACAATGCATGCTACTGTTCCCCTTATTACCAAGTGTGCTGATGTGTAATGTGCAGTTGGCAAAAACTCTTTTTCTCAAAGTCCTTTGGGAATGACAACCAATGTGACATTAGTTTTTCCCAAAAGTGTCCCGTTGAAGCATTTTCCTAAGTGTCCTGTTGAACTTGTCTTCCATATGGTCTTCAAAAAACATTACAGCAAGAATTATTTAGACAAGTGAAACTTAAAAATGTAATATCCATCCCCTTCTGAAGAGAACTACACTGTGAACTTCCACATTTAAAGTTGGGAAAAATCAGAGAAAAAGAAGCCCAAATAATTCAGTGTTGTTCTAAATTTACTTAATGAGAGACTCTTTTATCATAAATTGTCTTTAACATCCTCAGATGTTTTTTCCCACTGGAGTCATTTTGATAAACGTTAACATAAAGCAAAGCCAAAGCCTCAGATTCCTTCCTAGTATGTGTGTGTATATATATGTATATGTATAGTATGTATATATACATTATCTATATCAGTAAAAATGATTATTCGTCTCACCTAGTCATGAATTTGACAAGTTTTTAATTAAAAAACAACAACAACAAAAACAAAACTGAGTTGAAATAGAGATGCCAAGGGGCCGCACAGGTGATCTCGCTGTGATCATGCTGCAAAGGTCACCAGTTGGTTACAGCATCTTTCACACGTCATGAGACAGATGTGGATTCATGCAGGATTTACTTCTGTTCACATAACCAGAGGCCTGCTGCCGGGCGTGCAGGGTCGGGCCCACCACCTCAGGTAGCCACCCAGGTGAGGAGTGCTCAAGAATGACGGGAGTACAAGAATTCTGGACTGTCACTTTTCTCTGTCAAGTGAGTGTCTTTTCTAAGTTAGGATATCACTACGTCAAATCATTGGGACTGAGGTTGTAGCACGGTGGGCCGAGGTTGGGTAAGACTGAAAAATGTCCATAGAGACTACTGGACTCATTGATGACTTAGGAAAAAAAGATCATCAGAGCTTTACACAACCAATGTTGGCCTTTCTCCAGAAATTCATGCTGTTTCACACTGTCACAAATAGCACACAAAATGTTTTGGTTTAACCTAAGTAAATGAGCTCTGCATTTTTCCTTGCTTAGGGGATGGTTTTGGTAATGTAAGTGAATCTCAAAGAAGATTCCCCTCCATCGTTCCTCTGTCTCTAGGGTTTAATCCCTCTGTCCTTTTAGTCTCATGCATTCCTTATTTCCTCTCCTCCCACAGGACCTTTGCAAACACTTTTCCTTCTGCCTCAGTTCTCTTCCCTCTCCTGTTCCACAATCTCTTACTGCTAATGACTCAGAGAAGCATTCCTGACTTATCAAAGTTGTGATAGCTTATTATTTAATAAATGTCCAAGGTAATTTTGAGGAAGGTGATATGAAACCTATACTTTGAGAATAGAGAGAATAAATAGAAATAAAATAATAAATAAATAAATAAATAAATAAATAAATAAATAGATAGAATAAAGAGACCAACTGTTTGCATGCACTGACAGGAAAAAAAACCAACCAAGATTTTGTATGTATGTATGTACTGATATTCACATTAGGATTCCAAGACCAGGAGTTAATGTCACTGCCAGGTGATCTGCTAGGTCTTTTGGAAGATTATCAGGTATGTAGAGGGAAATGTTTTCAGATGGAAAGAAAAGCCTTATCTAAAGGCTAACAAATTTGTGTTAAGTTGCTGTATTAAAAACTGGATTCTCACAAAGTTGTTCTTATATGGTGTGATCTCTGTAATTTTAAGAATTACCTCTTGCCTCTATGATTGTAGCAGTGAGCTTCTTTCTAATTATAATAATAATGTAAGTTTTGTGGTCCACATCATAAAACAATAAGAACAGCAATGATTTTGCATGTCAAGTGACCAATGTGCTCAAAGAAAAATTAAGTCTTTGAGTGACTCCTGGTGCAAAGAAAAATTACCAAATGCTTTCCTGTTCTACTGAATTTCCCTTAAGTCAAATTTTAAACAAGCTTTGTAAATAGTTTCATCTGACTGATTTATTAAGGATTCTTATAAGTCATAAGTCTTGTTTCTTGTATTTGAAGACATGCTTTGGTAGACGTTTCTACTAAGAGTGCCTCAAGTTTAAAGCAGAGTTATTTATCAACTTGAAACACATTCCCAAATAGAAGAAGTAGGATTATTACAGATGATAGCAAGTAGAAAGTTTTAAACTGCCTGATTGATGGCAAGAGTGACAAAAGTGCTGACATCTTTGGCCTACATTTCCAAAAAGGGAAATTTATCCTAAAGTAAAAATTTAATAGAAGAACATTCTTTCTATGCAAATATACCACGCAGCATTCTTAAAGTCATTAAAAAAAAAAAAAAGGAAAACCCTAAAATTAAAAGCAAGAGGGATGCTTTATTACATTATAGGATCACCCCCCAATGAATTTATGAAGCCATCTGAACTAGCAAGTCTGAAGCACACACAGAAAGGTCAAAATAAATTTACAACATAACCTTAAGCACAGAAATGCACAGAGGGGAATGCATTTCATTATTTCTTTTTTTTTTTTAATTTTTTATTTTTGATAAACATATATTTTTATCCCAGGGGTACAGGTCTGTGAATCACCAGGTTTACACACTTCACAGCACTCACCAAATCACATACCCTCCCCAATGTCCATAATCCCACAAAATATATGCATGTGCTTAAGAACTGGAAACATTTGAAAAAATGAAAATAATCGCATTTTTGTATTGGGATTTGAGGCAACTGACTTTTCCACACATTCAAAGAATGAAAAAAATACCATTTGCAGCAGCATTGAACTGTTAACCAACTTTCATGGAAGAAAAATATTGTGCCTTTTACAACCATTATGGATGTTTTTGTGGTATTTTTAAATTTCTCACCCATTACTCTAATATTTATAGCATCAAATTCCAATATTCTCAGTTTTCACTAAGCAGAGAATGACCACTGAAGGTAATTGAAACCTAAGAGTCAGTTTACTACAGTCATCTCTGTTTTAAATTACAGCACTACCAACCCCTCCCCAGAATCAGCATGTGATCCATTTTTTCCCCTCCAGTGGTTTCTGTATGAAAAAAAAATATATATATATATATATATATTCATATTTTATGTATATATATATAAAAAATACCTGAAACTGACTGCAAGTGATATCGTTTTTCTTGCTTCCTTTGCTTTAAAATCCAATAACTAGTCAAAAGTCATTTCAGAAAAGAATACAAACTCAGCTCCAAAATTTGAGAAGTCTCCTCAATGTATTCCCTGTAGCGACCTGCATGGAAAGCCTTTCGCCAGATGCAGGCAGGTAGAGAGCTCTCCGGGGGCTTACTTAAAGCTGTTTCACACTTATCTGATCATTTACTATTTATTTTGAAGTTCTGAAAGCACAGCACGCTGCAGAGGGTCTAGGATCCACGACAGAGATGTTTTGGACTATTATTTCAGTTATAAATCAATTTATTTTGTGTGTGTGAGAAATCACCAGATGCCTGTCTCCTGCCTGTCTCCATTCACATGATTTCTATCAGTTTCTATGCGTACTCTCTTTCCCAACACCCAGTGTCCTCTTAAACATTGCATCTCAGTGATGAGAGTATTTTCTGAAAGCCTTTTAAACATGACTATAATGTGCAAAAAAAATCAGGTATAATTTAACAATTTTCATACCAACTAAAGCTATGAAACTTTTGTTAATCAAAATGAAGGCTCTATCAACTTAGGAATAAAAGAGATATCAGAGTAAAATAAAAATGTATTGTGGGACAGAAGTGTTTTTAGTGGGCTTCTCATCTTTGGTAACTATAGCTATATGCCTGGAAGCGAAAAAATATTTTGAAATATAATGCTAGCTTCCTTTAAAACAGTACCTAATGACCCCAACAAAATGACAGAACATAAAAAGATTGTGGGGCGTATCAGCATCAGCAAGCTGCAGTTTCAAACTACAAAACAAAAGGTTTCCAGGAACCTGCCAAATTTGTGTTGTCACTGAGCCAGATTCTCTGCCAAGGAAATCCTCAGTCTTACAACCACAGAAAGCAGGTTAAGGTTAAGGAAATCATTAAACTAGCACCTTTCTGAAAGAGTAAGTATCTCAAATGTTAAAATTATAACACTAGTATTATTGTGATTTAATTTTTCTGTTTTGCTTACTTTTTCAATTATAAAGCATTTAGTATTTTTGTTGTCACTGAAAAATATTCTCAGACAACACTCCTTTTTTTTTTTTTTCCAGAGAAAAATCCTAAAGGTAGTGACTAAAAATGTTTGGGGGAAAAAAAATTGATCTTTTTTGGGAAGAAAATTGTAAATTAGCTTTGGCAGACAGTTGCTGAACATCTATCTACATGATAAGAACATGAAAGAAATGAGTCAAGAATTTCAAAGGGATGGCATTTTCAACATTAAAAAAACAAACAAAACAAAACAAAACAAAAACAAAAAAACCTAACCAAAGCTTTAACTGTAAATGTTGCCAATTCCATTAATTTTTCTGGCTAATGTAACCTCCTCAAAACAGATTTTCCATTAGTTTTTTTTCTGAAAATACATCCAAAATTAGTACATTAATTTCCCACTAAGAAGATGCATGCATAATTCATATACATGGAGAAAAATATAGGAATAATGCATTTGGTTTTTTTTTTATCTCCTCATCCACATTTTTTTAAGCAAACTGACAAAGCACCTCACTAAGACAAATCATTACAAGAATTTATGAAGTCGTATATTTGCAATAAGCTTTTCTTACCGCCATGTCCTTTTCTGTCAAGTTCCTGTCCTGTGACTCGGCTACCACAGTTACATATCATTAAAGGAAAACACAAATTTAACAGTTCTTTAACTCACTGATCTCATCTAACTAATGAACATCAAGCATGATGGACATACGCTGCTAGATAGCTGTTACAAGACACCAAATCTCTCATAGCTAGCTCTGGGAGCTACATTATTTAGTAAGTCATGCAGGAGAGAAGTGCACTTTCGACCATAACCCCTGCTTGTTCTGGGTACTCAGCTTACAAGTTTTACCAGGTAAAGGCTGACTGAAATGACTTTTGTTTACAAATTCTGTAGAACAAAATCCCGTGCTCAAAGGACTGATCTTGCAGCATCCCAGGAAACTGTCTGCAGGATGTAGATAATTAGTATGCAGTAAAAGAAGATCGTCATTAAATGTTTTATGGATCATCCCAAGCAGCCTGGGTACCAGGCAATATCTGTCATTTAGCACAAAGCCGATGAGCTGTCACATAGGTAAGCATCTAACACTCTCATACACAGGATACATCTACGGGAAAACATTCATCCAAAACTTGCTCTTGTGAGGTTGAATTCAATGTCAGAAGCGAAAAAAAAAAAAAAAAGGAAACTTTTATAGTTTATCACAGGAAGTTGCCAGAGACTTAGAAAAGAGAAATCCTGCCTTTTTACAGCCTGTCAAAAGCACTGCTTCTTACTTTATTGCACATCAACATCACTGGAGATGCCATTACCGCCATAGATTCCCCAGGGCCTGACTGGGGAATTCCAATGGAATTGGAATATGGCCTGGGAATCTGACTTCTTACAAGCCCTACAAGTGATTCTGATACCTGAAGTCCATGAGCCCCACACTTTAAAATTATTCTGCTGGGGCACTTGGGTGCCTCAGTCAGTTGAGCATCGAACTCTTGATTCCAATTCAGGTCAGGATCTCAGGGTCGTAAGATTAAGCCCCACGTCAGGCTCCACATTCAGCAGGAAGTCTGCTTGGGATTCTCTCCCTACCCCTCTGCTTCTGCCCATCCCTCTGCTTATACTCATATGTGCTCTCTCTCTAACAGAAATAAATCTTTAAAAACACTCTGTTACATCAACAGAAATATCAATGAACTGAAGAAGGTACAATAGCATTCATGAATTCAATAAATGCTTATGATAGCTTACTATGGGAGAGGTACTAAGCTAAATACTTACAACATATTTATAAAACTAACAAAGAAGATACAGAAAATAAGTGTTAGTGAAGTTATGGGCAAATTGGAACCCTTGTGCATTGCTAGAAGTATGTAAAACGGCACAGCTGGTCTGGAAGACAATACGGTGCTTCCCCCAAAATTAAATGTACAACTACCATGTGATCCAAAGATTCCACTTCAGAGTATATACCTGAAAGAACTGAGAGTAGTAATTCAAACAGATATTTGTCTTCCTATGTTCATAGCAGCATACTCACAATAGTCAAAAGGGTAAAAGCAGTCCAAGTGTCCATCAATGAATTAATGAATGAAGAAAACGTGGCATATACACATAATGGTATATCATTCAGCCTTGAAAAGGAAGGATATTGGAGGAGGAGCAAGATGGCGGAGGAGTAGACCTAATATCATCCATCAGGTCCCAGGAGTTCAGCTACATAGTTATCAAATCATTCTGAGCACCTACAAACCCAACAGGAGATTGAAAAGAAGAAGAGCAGCAATTCTAGGAAAAGAAAAGTGACCACTTTCTAGACGGTAGGACGTGCAGAGAAGTGAATCTGAGGCAATATACGGGAACATAGACCATGGGGCAGGGGCTGGTTCCCAGCAAATGGCAAAGCAGCAGAGCACAAAATAAGAACTTTTAGAAGTCTGCTCCACTGAGGGACATCAATCCAGAGGCTATGAGGGGGGCTGGAGCCCTTGCTGAGACAATGTGGTCTCAGGACCCGTGGGGTCACAAAAAGACCAGCGGTGTTGGAGTATGGCAGAGTCCTCAGGTACTGAAGCAGGGAAGCCGGCTGCAGAGACAGAGAGGAGGAGTGGGCTCTCAGCTCAGGGTTACCTCAAACCATGATCCAAGACACATTCAGGCCACTGCTCTTCAAGCAGTGACCCCATCAGTGGTAGATCTGAGGATAACCCCTCTTTCCTCCTTTAGGAGGAGTGATGCAGGAGTGTGCTCCAGGAATCTGTGGGGTTTGGAGACTCCAAATGGAGCCGTGCACCAGAGATAGAAATGCTTGGCCGTAGGCTGGGTGAGCATGAAGTGCAGCCAGAGACAAGGGAGACGGGAGTGATTGGTGGCTTTTTTCTGAGGGCACATTGAGGAGTGGGGACCCAAGCTCTTGGCTCCTATGGGGCTGGAGACTGTGAGGCCACCATCTTTATTCTCCATCTCCAAAGCTGTATGGAAACCGTTAAGGGAACAAAAGCTCCCCGAGAGTGAACCCAAGCAGATTACTCAGCCTTGCCTCTGGCAAGGGTCCTGCAATTTTGCCTCCAGCAAAGAAATTTGAGAATCAATGCAACAGTCCCCATCCCCAGAAGATCAACAAGAACATCCAGCCAAGACCAAGTTCACCGATCAAGGAGAACTGCAAAAAACCTCAGAAATATGGGAATATAGCATATGGAATTTGTGGCCTTTTCCCCCTGATTCTTTAGACTTTCAAAGTTAAATTTTTTTTATTTTATTTTTTTATTCTATTTAAAAAATTTTTTCCACTTTCCTATTCTAATGTTTTTTTAACTATTTTATCTTATCAATGCCTTTTTAAAAAAATATTTTATTTGTTTATTTGACAGAGATCACAAGTAGGCAGAGAGACAGGCAGAGAGAGAGAGAGAGAGAGGAGGAAGCAGGCTCCCTGCTGAGCAGATAGCCCAATGTGGGGCTCGATCCCTTGACCCTGGGATCATGACCTGAGCCAAAGGCAGAGGCTTTAACCCACTGAGCCACCCAGGTGCCCCTTATCAATGTCTTTTTAAAAATCTTTTAAAGTTTTCATTGTTATAGTCATATAGTCATATTCTATCCCTTCAATGTATTTAGCCTTCTTTTTTATATACATATAAGTTTTTATTTCTTTAAAATTTTGGGATACAGTTTCTTCTAAAGGATCAAAATATACCCTAAATCTAGCACATGGTTTTGTTCTAGTCCCCAGCCTGATCACATTCTTTCCTTTCCTTTTTCTTTTTTCAACCAATTTATTATCAAATTCCATTTTAAGAATCTTTCTTAATTTTCATCTTCACAGTCACATTCCATCCCTTCATCGTGTTTACCTTTATTTTTGATTTGTATATTGTATATATATATATATATATATATATATATATATATATATAAATTTTACTTTCTTTAATATTTTGAGAGCCAGTTTCTTCTAACAGACCAAAATACAACCAAAAATCAAGTGTGTGGCTCTCTTCTATTCACCAGTCTAATATATATATATTTCTTTTCTTTCTCCTTTCTTCTCCCCCTGATTTCAGGTATCTTCTGATTTGATTAGTGTATATTTTTCTGGGATCATTGCTACCCTTTTAGTATTTTGTTCTCTCATGCATCTATTTTTAACTGGATAAAATGACAATGTGGAAAAACTCACCTCAAAAAAAGAACAAGAGGCAGTACCAACGGCTAGGGACTTAATCAATATGAATATTAGTAAGATGTCAGATCTAGAGTTCAGAATGACAATTATCAAGTTGCTAGCTGGGCTTGGAAAAAGCATAGAAGATACTAGAGAATCCCTTTCTGGAGAAATAAAATCCATTTCTAGAGAAATAAAAGAACTAAAATCTAACCAAGTTGAAATAAAGCTATTAATGAGGTGCAATAAAAAATGGAGGCTCTTACTGCTAGGATAAATGAGGCAGAAGAGAGAATTAGTGATATAGAAGACCGAATGACAGAGAATAAAGAAGCTGAGCAAAAAAGACACAAACAATTACTGGACTGCAAAGGGAGAATTTGAGAGATAAGTGATACCATACGATTAAACAACATTAGAATAATTGGGATTCCAGAAGAAGAAGAAAGAGAGAGGGGAGCAGAAGGTATATTGGAGAGAATTATTGTAGAGAATTTCCCTAATATGGTAAAGGGAACAAGCATCAAAATCCAGGAGGTGCAGAGAACCCCCCTCAAAATCAATAAGAATAGGTCCACACCCCCATCATCTGATAGTAGAATTTACAAGTCTTAGTGACAAAGAGAAAATCCTAAAAGCAGCACGGGACAAGTCTGTAACATACAATGGTAAAAATATTAGATTGGCAGCGGACTTATCCACAGAGGCCTGGCAGACCAGAAAGAACTGGCATGATATATTCAGAGCACTAAATGAGAAAAACATGCAGCTAAGAATACTATATCCAGCAAGGCTATCATTGAAAATAGAAGGAGAGATAAAAAGCTTCCAGGACAAAAAACTAAAAGAATTTGTAAACAGCAAACTAGCTCTACAGGAAATACTGAAAGGGGTCCTCTAAGCAAAGACAGAGCCGAAAAGTAGTAGACCAGAAAGGAACAGAGACAATATACAATAACAGTCACCTTATAGGCAATACAATGGCACTAATTTCATATCTCTCAATAGTTACCCTGATTGTAAATGGGCTAAATGCTCCAATCAAAAGACACAGGGTATCAGAATGGATAAAAAAACAAAACCCATCAATGTGCTGTCTACAAGAAACTCATTTAGACCCAAGGACACCTCCAGATTTAAAGTAAGAGGGTAGAAAATAATTTACCATGCTAATAGACATCAAAAGAAAGCTGGGGTGGCAATCTTTATATCAGATCCATTATATTTTAAGTCAAAGACTATTAATAAGAGATGAGGAAAGACACTATATCAAACTCAAAGGGTCTGTCCAACAAGAAGATCTAACAATTTTTAAATATTTATGCCCCTAATATGGGAGCAGCCAACTATATAAACCAATTAATAACAAAATCAAAGAAAGACATCGACAATAACACAGTAATAGTAGGGGACTTTAACACCCCCCTCACTGAAATGGACAGATCATCCAAGCAAAAGATCAACAAAGAAATAAAGGCCTTAAATGACACACTGGACCAGATGGACATCACAGATATATTCAGAACATTCCATCCCAAAGCAACAGAATACACATTCTTCTCCAGTGAACATGGCACATTCTCCAGAATAGATCACATCCTGGGTCCTAAATCAGGTCTCAACTGGTATCAAAAGATTGGGATCATTCCCTGTGTATTTTCAGACCACAATGCTCTGAAGCTAGAACTCAATCACAAGAGGAAATTTGGAAAGAACCCAATAACATGGAGACTAAACAGCATCCTTCTAAAGAACAAATGGGTCAACCAAGAAATTAAAGAAAAATTTAAAAATTCATGGAAACAAACGATAATGAAAACACAATGGTTCAAAATATGTGGGACACAGCAAAGGCAGTCCTGAGAGGAAAATATACAGTGATACAAGACTTTCTCAAGAAACAAGAACGTCTCAAGTACACAACCTAACCCTATACCTAAAGGAGCTGGAGAAATAATAGCAAAGAAAGCCTAAACCCAGCAGGAGAAGAGATATAATAAAGATCAGAGCAGAAGTCAATGAAATAGAAACCAAAAGAGCAGTAGAACAGATCCATGAAACTAGGAGGTGGTTCTTTGAAAGAATTAATAATATTGATAAACCCCTGGCCAGATTTATCAAAAAAAAAAAAGTACTCATATTCATAAAATCATGAATGAAAGATGAGAGATCATAACCAACACCAAAGAAATACAAACAATTACAAGAACATATTATGAGCAACTATAGACCAGCAAATTTGACAATCTGGAAGAAATGGGTGCATTCCTAGAGACATATAAACCACCAAAACTGAATCCGGAAGAAATAGAAAACCTGAAGAAACACATAACCAGAAAGGAGACTGAAGCAGTCATCAAAAATCTCCCAACAAATCAGAGCCCAGGGCCAGATGGCTTCCCAGGGGTATTCTACCAAACATTTAAAGAAGAATTAATACCTATTCTCCTGAAACTGTTCCAAAAAAACAGAAATGGAAGGAATACTTCCAAACTCATTTTATGAGGACAGCATTACCTTGATCCCAAAACCAGACAAAGACCCCATCAAAAAGGAGAATAATAGGCCAATATCCTTGATGAATATGGATGCAAAAATTCTCACCATAATACTAGCCAAAACGATCCAACAGTACATTAAAATGATTATTCACCACAACCAAGTGGGATTTATTCCTGGGCTACAAGTTTGGTTCAACATTCACAAATCAATCAGTTTGATACATACATTAATAAAAGAAAGAACATGAACCATATGATACTCTTAACAGATGCAGAAAAAGCATTTGACAAAATACAGTGTCCTTTCTTGATCTTCACAGTGTAGGGATAGAAGGTAATATCTCAATATAATAAAAGCCATCTATGGAAAACCCACAGAGAAATCATTACCAATGAGGAAAAACAGCTTTTCCCCTAAGATCATGAACACAGCAGGGCTGTCCACTATCACCACTGCTATTCAACATAGTACTAAATGTCCTTACCTCAGCAGTCAGACAACAAAAAGAAATAAAAGGCATCCAAATCATCAAGGAAGACATTAAACTCTCACTCTTTGCAGATAATATGATACTTGATTTGGAAAACCCAAAAGACTCTACCCCAAAACTTCTAGAACTCATATAGGAATTCAGTGAAGTGTCAGGATATAAAATCAGTGCACAGAAATCAGATGCATTTCTATACACCAACAGCAAAACAGAAGAAAGAGAAATTAAGGAGTTGATCTCATTTACAATTGCACCCAAATATCTAAATACCTAAATACCATAAATACCTAGGAATAAACCTAATCAAAAAGGCAAAAATCTGTACTCAGGGGGTGCCTGGGTGGCTCAGTGGTTTGGGCTGCTGCCTTCGGCTCGGGTCATGATCTCAGGGTCCTGGGATCGAGCCCCGTATCGGGCTCTCTGCTCCGCAGGAAGCCTGCTTCCCTCTCTCTCTCTGCCTGCCTCTCTGCCTACTTGTGATCTCTGTCTGTCAAATAAATAAATAAAATCTTTTAAAAAAATAAATAAAAAAAATAAAAATAAAAATCTGTACTCAGAAAACTATAAAGTACTCATGAAAGAAACTGAGGAAGACACAAAGAAATGGAAAATGTTCCGTGCTCCTGGATTGGAAGAACCAATACTGTGAAAATGTCTATACTACCTAAAGCAATCTACACATTTAATGTAATCCCTATCAAAATACCATCAGTTTTTTTCAAAGAAATGGAACAAATAATCCTAAAAGTTATATGCAACCTGAAAAAAAACCTAAATAGCCAGAAGACTGTTGAAAAAGAAAACCAAAGTTGGTGGCATCACAATTCCAGACTTCAAGCTCTATTACAAAGCTGTCATCATCAAGACAGCAGGATACTGGCACAAAAAATAGACACATAGATCAATGGAACAGAATAAAGAGCCCAGAAATGGACCTTCAACTCTATGGTCAACTAATCTTTGACAAAACAGGAAAGAATGTCCAATGGAAAAAGGACAGTCTCTTCAACAAATGATGTTGGGAAAACTGGACAGCCACATGCATAAGAATGAAACTGGACAATTTCCTTATTTCACACACAAAAATAGACTCAAAATGGATGAAAGACCTCAGTGTGAGATAGGAATCCATCAAAATCCTTGAGGAGAACACAGGCAACAACTTCCCCCTAAAACATCAACAAAGATAAGGGAAGCAAGGGCAAAAATGAACTATTGGGACTTCATCAAGATCAAAAGCTTTTGCACAACAAAGCAGTCAACAAAACTAAAAGACATTTGACAGAATGGGAGAAGATATTTGCAAATGACTTATCAGATAAAGGGCTAATATCCAAAATCTACAAAGAACTTATCAAACTCAACACCCCAAGAACAAATAATCCAATCAAGAAATGGACAGAAGACACGAACAGATATTTCTGCAAAGAAGACATCCAGATGGCCAACAGACATATGAAAAAGTGCCTAGAATCACTCGGCATGAGAGAAATACAAATCAAAACCACAGTGAGATACCACCTCACACCAGTCAGAATGGCTAAAATCAACAAGTCAGGAAATGATAGATGTTGGTGAGGATGTGGAGAAAAGGAAACTCTCCTAAACTGTTAGTGGGAGTGCGAGCTGGGGCAGCTACTCTGTAAAACAGCATGAAAGTTCCTCAAAAAGTTGAAAATAGAGCTACCTTACTACCCAGCAATAGCACTACTGAGTATTTACCCTAAGGATACAAACATAGTGATCCAAGGGGGCACGTGCACCCGAATGTTTATAGCAGCAATGTCCACAATAGCCAAACTATGGAAAGAACCTAGATGTCCAAGAGATGAATGGATAAAGAAGATGTGGGTGTTGTGCATGCATGTGAACACAAACACACACACAATTGAATACTATGCATCCATCCAAAAACCCCAAATCCTGCCATTTGCAACGATGTGGATGGAACTGGAGTGTATTATGCTAAGTGAAATAAGACAATCAGAGAAAGACAATTATCATATGATCTCACTGATATGAGGAATTTGAGAGGCGGTGGGGGAATTATGGGGGGCAGGGAGGGAAAAATGAAACAAGATGGGCCCAGGGAGGGAGACAAACCATAAGAGACTCTTAATCCCAGGAAACAAACTGAGGGTTGTTGCGGGGTTGGGAAGGGAGGGATAGGGTGGCTGGGTTATAGACACTGGGGAGGGTATGTGCTATGGTGAGTGCTATGAATTGAGTAAGACTGATGATTCACCAACCTATTCCCCTGAAGCAAATAATACATTATAAGTTAACTTAAAAAAAGGATGGAAATTTTGGCACATGCTATTAAATGGGTGAAACTTGAATATGTTATACTCAGTGAAATTAGCAGTCATGAAAGGACAAATATTGTACAACTTTATATGAGATACCTCAAATAGTCCAATTCACAGAGACAGAATATTAAATAGTTGTTACAGGAGCTATGAGGGGAGGAGAAGAGAGAGTTAATGTTTAATGAGCCCAGAGTCTCAGTTTGGGAAAATGAAACAATCCTGGAGATGGATGGGGGTGATGCCTGCATTATAATGTGAATGCATTCTTAGAAAAAAAAAATTTTTTTTAAGATTTTTTTCTTTCATTCAGGATGGTCCTTTATTTCTTTTTTTAAAGATTTTATTTATTTATTTATTTGACAGAGAGAAATCACAAGTAGATGGTGAGGCAGGCAGAGAGAGAGAGAGGGAAGCAGGCTCCCCGCTGAGCAGAGAGCCTGATGCGGGGCTCGATCCCAGGACCCTGAGATCATGACCTGAGCAGAAGGCAGCGTCTTAACCCACTGAGCCACCCAGGCGCCCCCTTAGAAAAATTTTTAAAGATTTATTTATTTTTTTGACTGAGAGAGAGAGAGAGAGTGCATAACAGGGGGAGTGGCGAGGGAGAAGGAAAAGCAGGCTCCTCACCAAAGAGCCTGATGCGGGGCACGATCTCAGTACACTAAGATCATAACCTGAGTCAAGGGCAGATGCTTAACTGACTGAACCACTCAGGCAGCCCCAACTTTTTTTTTTTTTTTAAGCAGACTGCATGTCCAGTGTGGAGTCCGATGCAGGGCTTGAAATTAAGACCCTGAAATCAAGAGTCAGATGTTTAACTGTCCAAGTTACCCAGGCACCCCAATATGAATGTGCTTAATGACACAGAACTGCACACTTAAAAACAGTTTAAATGATAATTTTTATGTATATTATTTTAAAAAGGTATTGAAAATTCTGCAAAGAGCAATTATCAAGTGTAGAAAGTTCACATAAAAATTTATTGTGATAAAATAAAATAGCCTTCCTGGTGATGAGAATTTTTGTCTGTGGTATTGAAGGCCGAGGGACCGGATCCCCAGTGCCTCCACCAATCTGACAACCGCCCTCTAAAGCAAACACACACAAATCAAGGGGAAATGGAAACTTGGTAAATCATGATATAATACAAATATTAGCCCATCTCAAACACTTAGAATCAGATGCCACTTAAATTCTGTCAGTAAGGACACAAATGGATACATAAAGAACTTATGTATTTAAAGAAGCATTTTCAAAACTAAATGGGATGACTCACTTTGAACTCCAGATTCTACTGACATAGGTCTTCGACCTTCCCAAGGTTCTTACTTGCTGAGGGAGGGTGCTCTCAATGAGCTCTTCACCTACACTGTCGTGAACACGGCAATTCTCTAGCTAACAAGGAAAACAGGTTGTATCTGTGACAGGACACCCCTCTAGTCAGATCTGCCATGACTCATTCAGTAAAACAGTAATTTACAAATTGTCTTCTGTGGGGAACTGGGTGTCCCATGGTGGGGCCTGTGGGACCTGGAGAAGAGGATAATGGTAAGATATTGGCGTCTGCATAATAAGACAGCATGGCATGTCAGTAAAGAAGAAAGAGTCATAGCAAGTGAGTGAGGCTTTCATGTGTTGTCAGGAAAACACAAAAACCCCTTTCAAATATATTTTATTAGAACCTCTTTCAGCCCTTTTGAAGATTGCTAACCTAGAACTAGAAGTTGAATGCTTCCCTCTGTACCGAGTATCCTGAGCTCCTGTCAGTCCCAGCTGGGTTTTGGCAGGCCTCTCTTCCCACAAGATTGTCTTCATTTATAAGAGAAGCTGAAATTCTGATACGTTTAGAGTGTGGCCGTCTTCAGTCTCTGGCTGATGAGCATCCTACCCTTTCTGCCTACAACTCAAACCTTAGTAAACAGCAGAGTCTTATTCTGAGTCTCTTATTTAATTTTTCCTGAAATACAACAGTCATTTGTGCTTAGAATATTTTTATATATTTGTATATATACTCATATGTGAATTTTAAAAACTCATATTGTGACTATAATATTTAGAAATAACTACCTCTTAACATTTGGGAATCCACTGACATTTCATGTGATTACAAATTTCAGAAATTCCTGCCTCAGTGGCTTAAACTGAAAACCATACAATGGCAGTTTCACAAACAAATGAATTCAAGTAGTCTAGGATAAGTTATGACACCAGCCTTTCCTCACCAGCCTTAGCACGTGACTTCCATCTGTAAGTGTACAAGAAAGCTGCCACACTCCTAAAAATCACAACTATGTTCTAACAAAAAATGTGGAAAACCCAAAAGACTCCACTCCAAAACTGCTAGAACTTATACAGGAATTCAGTAAAGTGTCAGGATATAAAATCAATGCACAGAAATCAGTTGCATTTCTCTACACCAACAGCAAGACAGAAGAAAGAGATATTAAGGAGTCAATCCCATTTACAATTGCATCCAAAACCATAAGATACCTAGGAATAAACCTAACCAAAGAGACACAGAATCTATACTCAGAAAACTATAAAGTACTCATGAAAGAAATTGAGGAAGACACAAAGAAATGGAAAAATGTTCCATGCTCCTGGATTGGAAGAATAAATATTGTGAAAATGTCTATGCTACCTAAAGCAATCTACACATTTAATGCAATTCCTATCAAAGTACCATCCATCTTTTTCAAAGAAATGGAACAAATAATTCTAAAATTTATATGGAACCAGAAAAGACCTCGAATAGCCAAAGGGATATTGAAAAAGAAAGCCAACGTTGGTGGCATCACAATTCCGGACTTCAAGCTCTATTACAAAGCTGTCATCATCAAGACAGCATGGTACTGGCACAAAAACAGACACATAGATCAATGGAACAGAATAGAGAGCCCAGAAATAGACCCTCAAATCTATGGTCAACTAATCTTCGACAAAGCAGGAAAGAATGTCCAATGGAAAAAAGACAGCCTTTTCAATAAATGGTGCTGGGAAAATTGGACAGCCACATGCAGAAAAATGAAATTGGACCATTCCCTTACACCACACACAAAAATAGACTCAAAATGGATGAAGGACCTCAATGTACGAAAGGAATCCATCAAAATCCTTGAGGAGAACACGGGCAGCAACCTCTTCGACCTCTGCCGCAGCAACATCTTCCTAGGAACAACGCAAAAGGCAAGGGAAGCAAGGGAAAAAATGAACTACTGGGATTTCATCAAGATCAAAAGCTTTTGCACAGCAAAGGAAACAGTTAACAAAATCAAAAGACAACTGACAGAATGGGAGAAGATATTTGCAAACGACATATCAGATAAAGGACTAGTGTCCAGAATCTATAAAGAACTTAGCAAACTCAACACCCAAAGAACAAATAATCCAATCAAGAAATGGGCAGAAGACATGAACAGACATTTCTGCAAAGAAGACATCCAGATGGCCAACAGACACATGAAAAAGTGCTCCATATCACTCGGCATCAGGGAAATACAAATCAAAACCACAATGAGATATCACCTCACACCAGTCAGAATGGCTAAAATCAACAAGTCAGGAAATGACAGATGCTGGCGAGGATGCGGAGAAAGGGGAACCCTCCTACACTGTTGGTGGGAATGCAAGCTGGTGCAGCCACTCTGGAAAACAGCATGGAGGTTCCTCAAAATGTTGAAAATAGAACTGCCCTATGACCCAGCAATTGCACTATTGGGTATTTACCCTAAAGATACAAATGTAGTGATCCAAAGGGACACATGCACCCGAATGTTTATAGCAGCAATGTCCACAATAGCCAAACTATGGAAAGAACCTAGATGTCCATCAACAGATGAATGGATCAAGAAGATGTGGTATATATACACAATGGAATACTATGCAGCCATCAAAAGAAATGAAATCTTGCCATTTGCAACAACATGGATGGAACTAGAGCGTATCATGCTTAGCGAAATAAGTCAAGCAGAGAAAGACAACTATCATATGATCTCCCTGATATGAGGAAGTGGTGATGCAACATGGGGGCTTAAGTGGGTAGGAGAAGAATAAATGAAACAAGATGGGATTGGG